>NC_056726.1:522835215-522880215 GCF_019279795.1 Protopterus annectens | reverse complement strand
TGAATTGTGGGACTTTGAGTGGAATTCTGAAAATATCACATGTCAAACTCTCATATGTATTGGAGCTTGGACATAAAGGATCTTGTTCACAGGGTGCACACATTCAACATCCTTATTCCAGCTGAATTGGTCTTAATGGGTTCACTTGAAGGAGGGCACTTCATAGGTTCCTAGATGTGTACTAGGCTAATGGCCCTGGAGCCTTTACAAGCTTAGTCCAAAAAAATTGCCCAGGCACCATGCCACCCAATGTTAGTTCCCATTACCCTTATCCAATAGGGCAACTGGAATGATCCCTGGAGTGAACTTTACCCGTCCACTTGTCAAGATTTCTCTTGAAGAGAGCCAGCGAGGTACTCTGCTTTACATGAATGGCAAGCTTATTCCAGAGTATGGGCAGTCTTTGGGAGATGAACTTGTCCTTCCAGCATGTTCTGTTAATTGTGGTAATGAGGTTGTAATCTCTGGAGCATGAGGCACAGGGGGATTGGGATTTCTTTAGGTGTAGCATTTCAAGTAGGGCTGGGTCACACATGGCTTTGTAAGTCAAGCTGAGTTCACCTTTAAGTAGATAAGAGACTGAGAACAACTGAAGTTTCTTGAGTCCGTCTATGTAGGACATGTGTTTAAGGACTGGGATCCTTTTTCTGAGGTACTTTTGTGGCACCTCCAGCTGTTATCAGGTCAGGTACATGCCAAATGGGGCATTATATTCGATGATTGGTCTAATTGGGGATGAGTAGAGAGGGATGATGATGATGATGACCTCTTTTTCTTCTTGCATGGAAAACCTTTGGTTATAAGATGTGCCACGTAAAAGGACTTTCTGACCACAGTGGCAATGTGGTGATCGAAGCTGAGATGGCTGTCGACCTGGGTGCCTAGATCTCTTATGGCCCCTTCAGTGTTCACTGAGCTCCCATCAATGTGTTAATTCGTGGGAACTGAGTTTTTCCAAAAGGAGATGATAATGCATTTTTTGGTGTTAAGCTTCAGGCCATGGTTCCGACACCAGTCATTGGTCTGGTCTCAGAGAGGCCCTTTTGTAGGATGTCTGCATCACTTGGTGAGTTGATAATCTAGCTTGCAGTCATCAGCAAACTTAGTCAGCTAACATCCTTCTGTGTTGGCCTGGACTTCAGAGTAGTAGATGCCAAACAGGAGAGGGCCCAGGACTGAGCCCTGTGGGACTCCACTCTTGACTGGTCGACTGAATTGGAATCCACACCTTTCACTCTGTGGGTCCTGTCTTTGAGCCAGTTTGCAACCCACCTAGTGATGTAAGGTTTGATGCCTAGTTTGGTGAGTTGATCGATGATACCCGAGTGGGAAATGGTATCAAAGGCCTTGGCCAGGTCGAGGTAGGCTTTATTCACTGCCTTACCCTCATCCACACCCTTGGTGACTACCTCAAAGAAGTCAGCCAAGTTCAGCAGGCAGGATTTCCCCTTGACAAAGCCAAACTGTGTGGGGTCAAGAGTTTGGAGATTGCCTATATCTTTAAGCAGGTCCATGATGATGTGCTCCATAGCTTTGTGTACCAGACTTGTCAGGCTAATGGGACGATAGTTCCCAGGTTCTGTAGTTGCTCCCCCTTTATGGAGTGGGATGACTGTGGCAGTGCGCCATTTGTTAGGGACATGACCTGAGGTAAGGCTATGATTGAACAGGGCACACAGATGTGGTACCAGTTCATTTTGTAGCTCATGTAGGATGCAGCCAGGGATATTATCAGATCCCATGTGCACTGTATTCTTGGCTTTGGACAATGCAGCTTTTACCTGTGCTGCAGAAATGGTGGGTACCAGGCTTTCTTCTGGTATTGTGATAGGGCCCTTGGGGGGGGGGGTAAAGTTGGCAGTGAATCTGTCGGCCAGTATGTTGGCTCAGTATAGGAGGTGCCATTGTGCAATAACTCAGAGCAAATTTGAGTATTGCCTTTTAGGTTTTTGATATAGCTATAGAAGGCTTTGTGGTTAACTGTTAACGTTATTACTGTTATGTCCAGGGTTAGGTTGTTTTTGCAAGACTTGGTTAAAACAGATTTGCAGAAGGAAGCTTCACTGTAACAGGTCTTGCATACAGCAGTTATTATATTTTGTGTCTTTCTCAGTCTTTGTCATAAAGATGCATTTTTTCTCACTACCTGGTGACCCTCACATTCTGTGCTACTAGCCAAATGGTGAATGTTATGTGATCCTATCTCGCCTACATTCTGTACTGATGGGGTTCGGAGCTGATCGTCTGCTCCGACTCGGCACGCTATACTATAGAACAAAGTCTCTTATTGGCTGAGCTATCCTACATCCCAGGATGCACCACCACTGTTTCCCCAGATCTCGTTTGCCGCTTTACAGCAAAGACGTGGTCTCGAACTTGGCTGAGCTAAGTGCTTTTTTTCTTCAAAGAATTTCTGTCAGAAATTTTTGATTTATCTACCCAAAAGCTGTTTTAATAGCTATCGTTGTTGTGTGACTGAGTTTTGGTGATTTTTTTGTGGTAAATTTGTCTTTTATTTGAGGGAAAGGATCCCGTTTAAGTTAGAGGGGCCTTGCCCTCGTGCGCGATTAAAAATTTCATGTGAATTTTGTTGTACTGTGATTGTTGGTTAAGTATCCCGTTTTCAGTTACAGGGGTCTTGTCCTTATTTACTTTCTTTAACAGAATTTTGGGAAAGTTAGTAGAGTTTGTCTGTCAGCATGTCGAAAGAGCACAGACCATCTGGGTTCAAGAAATGCTCTAAATGCAGCTACAAAATGTCCATAACGAACGATCACTCTTTGTGTGTATTGTTTAGGCCCTAAACATCTTCAGGAGTCATGCAGCGTTTGTCACGCTTTTTCCTCCCGGGTCCTCCAAGAGAGGAAAAACAAATTGATTTTGAAAGGGCTTATTAAACCTACTTCTGAGGAGGCTTTATCTTCTTCCTCTTCACCTTCGAAGAAAAAGAAATCGTCTGCTCCGACCAGCCCGTCGGAACCAGCCACAAAGAAATCTCAGCAGGCTTCTCCATCGGCTCCACGGACTTCGGAGCCGAGGGCGGAACGGTCTGCCTCAATGCCTCCAGCCTCGACTCCTCTGGCTTGGAGCCCAGCGGCTGGAGGCGTCGAGGGCGGGACACCTTCGTGGCTCCACTGTCTTTGGAGCCGATGAGAGTGCCCTCTCAGACTCTTCCCCTTGGTAGCGAAGTCCCGCCGGCTCCGAGGAAATTGCAATGGTTGTGGAGTCTCCCTCGGCACGATATTTATCGAGGCGATTCGGGCCGATCCCCCAGTCCTTGAACCGGTGGAGAAGTCGACTCAACCGTTCGATCTCTTCTCGGTCTTGAGGATGTCGGATTCGGACATTGACAGGGTACTTCAAAGGCTGTTTCAGTCTCCAGTCTTCCAAAAGTTGGTTTCGGCTCCAGCCCATTCGGCTCGGAGCCGATTGCCCTGTCGTCTTGGTTCCTCCTCCAACAGCCTCGGCACCGTTGGAGTCGGTGCTGGTGGAGCCGATGGAGGTTTTGGTCGGCTCCGAACCTCTCCAACCCGACCTTGGTCGGAGTTGATCTACCGGACCTCTTCGGTCGGCCCGGGGTGGCGTTTGGGACCGATGTTTTCGGTTCCGAGCCTCCCTCTCGGTGCATCTGCTGCGGGAGTGCCGTCTACTGTTGTGGCCTCTGGGATCGGACCTTCCCAGGACTCTGGGGGTCCGGCCTTCAGGGCCATGAGGAGTGCTTTGGCCAAATCTTCCTTGGCCACATCCACCGTCTAACCGTCACCTTCCCTTGGCACGGAGACTGGTTCCTTTGTAGTCCCCCTGTCTCAAGACAGCGGAGCCCTGGGGCCTGAGGTCACCCCCATTGGGGTTCCCCCCCCCTTCCTGGAGGTCCTTCCGAAGCGTCTTCGGAGGAACCCCCAAGGAAGAGATAGTGCAAGAGGAAGCACGTCGACTCCTGATGAGTCTCTCACCTCGGACACCAACCTGCGATGATGCGGAGGGTCCCCAAGTAAATCCTCTGATGATGTCTCCTTTGCGGACATCTTAGAAATCCTGAAGCAGCGAGGCGGCTGGCAGTCCAAACCCCCTTCTGCTGAGGTCGGTATTCCTCAAGGCCTTCGGGCTCAGCCTCCATCTCCTGGGGGTCTCCGCCCTTGATGAGCTTCTGGATTTGATCTCTCGAAGGCGTGGCAACACCAGTTCTGTGGAACCGGTGCCAGCTCGCCCAATAAATTTCTTTCAGCCCCGAAAGGATTTTCTCTCCAAAGGTGTGGCTGTAGATGCCCTGGTGGTGGCATCTGCTACCCAACAAGATGTGGCAGAGGTGTCTACCTCCGTCCATCCTCCTAATAAAGAGTCCAGGAGCATGGATCGATGCAAGCGCACCCTTTCAGCAGCCTTTACTTTAAGGTCTCTGAATTATCTGACGCACTTCACCAGACTTCAGAGGGATCTGGTCAAGGAACTTTCAGATACCCTCTCTGGTAACCTACCTGAGCAGTTGGCCCAGATGGTTAGCTCTCAGCTGGCTACCTTATCATTATCGAACTCGTCCATGAGGCTCATTTCGTATGCAGCCGAGGGCGAGTAAACGGAACAGGTGTTGCTCTCACGGAGACCAGCCTGGCTCCGCCTGTGTCACTTCTTGGAAGCCTTCAAGTCTTCCTTTGCCGGCGCTCCCTTGATGGGTCCTCTGTTTGGACCCAAGGTAAAGGACACCTTGACCCGCTGTGAACAAGAGGGTAAGACCTTGACTGCCGTGAGGCGCGGTTTTCCACTCCCTTCAGGTCTTATCCCAAGGCTAGAGGGGAAAATGTGGTTCGTAAATCTCAAAAGGCTAACTCCTCACAGCAGGGTGATCCCCTTCTAGAGGCAGAGGAGGAAATTTTTCAGGAAGACGCGTCCCAGAGGCGGCAGAGGCCCCCGCAACACTGGAGACCACGAGTCCTTTCATGGCTCTTCAACCTTCCAGCATCCCTGAAGGATTGCCCGACTGTGCAGCTCTGGAGCCAGTCGCGGCTCATTTTTCGCAGCACCTACAGCCCTGGGAGAGTATCACTCAGGACCCGATGGGTGCTCGAATCATCGCCGGAGGTTACACCATCCCTTTTCTCAACCCCCTCCATCCCGGAAAATCCCGGACCCACCACCCAGTCAGCGGGATCTGCAGCCATCGAAATCTCAAAGCTGCTTCAAAAGGAGTCATCCAACGGTCCCGAAGGCCAGACGGATTAGGGACTTACTCAAGATTCTTTTGGTGCCAAAAGACCGGGGACTTGAGACCCATTTTGGATCTCAGCAAACTAAACTGATCTGTCAAGAAGTCCAAGTTCCGGATGGTCACCTTACAATCCATTCTCCCGCTGCTGGAGAAGGGTGTTTGGATGTGCTCCATAGATCTCAAGGACGCCTATTATCACATCCTGATAGATCAGGCGTCCAGGAGACACTTGCACTTCAGCCTGGGAGACAGTCATTTCCAGTTCCGTGCACTGCCCTTTGGTCTCACCACAGCCCCCAGGGTGTTCACCAAATGTTTGGCGGTGGTGACTGCTCACCTGAGAAGTCTAGGATTCCAGGTGTTTCCATACCTGGACGACTGGCTCCTAACTGCCACCTCCAGGCGTCTCCTCTTACAAAACCTAGCAGCCACTATATCTCTAGGCAACTCCCTAGGAATCACCTTCAATTGGGCAAAGTCCGTGTTGCTGCCATCTCAGTGCATACAGTTTATCGGAGTAGAGATGGACTCAAAGCAAATGCGGGTCTATCTTCTTACAGAGAGGATAGAAACATTACAGTCTCAAGTTCGAGCCTTGCTCCCCAAACGCCGAGCCGCAGCCAGGATGGTCCTACAACTGTTAGGTTCCATGTCGGCCACCGTTCTCCTAGTCCCCTTGGCAAGGTTACATATGAGGATTCTTCAGTGGCTCCTGTCAGTCCAGTGGTCTTATCAGGATCTCCTTCTCAGTCACCTCATTCTGATCACAGAGACGTGCAAACAGGACCTTCGTTGGTGGCTTCTTTCCTCCAATCTGGATCGGGGGCGACCCTTCGTTCCACCACCTCCAGTGGCCACATTGACTACGGACGCCTCCCAGACGGGGTGTGGGGGACATTACCTGGGCAGGTCAGTCCAAGGCAAGTGGCACTCAGACGAGAGTCACCTCCACATCAACATACTGGAAATGAGGGCGGTGCTTCTATCACTGCAAGCACTACACAGTTACCTACCCCAGGGCATGATTGCCATTCAGTCTGACAACATGTCAGTAGTCTGGTACCTGAACAAGCAGGGAGGGACCAGATCCTACCCCCTTTGCAGAGAGGCCATGAAGGTATGGGATTGGGCGATTGCAACTAAACGTTCTCTGGTAGCAACACACATTCCAGGGAGATCCAATGTGATAGCCGACAGACTGAGCAGAACTGTTCTCTCCCCTCACGAATGGTCTCTGAATGACAGAGTGGCAACTCAGATTTTCAGAAGATGGGGAACTCCTTGTTGCGACCTATTCACAACCCCCCTCAATACGAAATGCCAACAGTTCTTCTCTCACCCCAGTTCCGGGGGAGATTTCCAAGGACGCCCTAGTCCAAGCTTGGCCCACCGGCCTGCTATACGCCTTTCCACCGGTTCCCCTTCTTCCCAAGGTGATCCAGAAGGCGATTCGCTTGGAGAGCAAGATGATTTTAGTTGCCCCATACTGGCCTCGTCAAGTCTGGTTTCCCTTTCTTCGGAAATATGCATTGGACGGTCCATGGTTCTTGGACCAAGTTCCGGACCTCTTGACCCATCAGTCGGGACAGCATCATCAGTCCCTCCACTCGTTGAGGTTAACAGCTTGGCTCCTCCTCTTCCGACCTTAGTCAGGAACCATGCTTTGGATCCGGAAGTCATACATATCTTGTCCTTGGCCCACAAGAAAATGTATAACAGCAAATGGAAGAGATTTGCTATTTGGGCCCAACTTCGGGGATTAGATCCCATGACTTTCCCCGGTATCAGAAGTTCTGAAGTTTTTCGCTTCTCTGTTCAATCAAGGTTCTTCGGTCTCTACCATTAAGGTTCAATTGGCAGCTATTTCCAATTTTCATGAGAGCATAGAACCACCTTTGATGAGCAACAAGTTGTGTAAAGCCTTCATGAAAGGTGCTGGGCTGCTTACCCCGATATCTCATCCCGCTCCACCGTGGGACCTTAATGTTGTGTTAGGTGCTTTGACCTCTTCCCCCTTCGAACCGGCAGCAACTTGTGACTTTTTCTTGGAAGACTGCTTTCTTAGTTGCAATTACATCAGCCAGAAGAGTTTCGGAACTTCAAGCCCTATGTGTCAAACCACCATACCTGGTTTTTCACAAGGATAGAGTATCCCTCAGACCGAATCCATCCTTTGTTCCTAAGGTTTGTTCTAGTTTTTGTCTGCAACAGTCATTGGAACTTCCAGTTTTCTTCCCAAAGTACTCGGAGCGGAATACATCTTTCACACCTTAGATGTTCATAGGCAATTGTGCTTCTATTTGGATAGGATGCACCAAACACGGAAAACAGATCAGTTGTTTGTGTCCTTTTCGGACAATAAATTGGGCAAAGCCGTCACGAAAGTCACTATTGCCAAGTGGATCAGAGACTGTATCAGTCATACTTCTTCATTTCTAATAAAGAGCTTACATCTACTGTGAAAGCTCATTCTACCAGGGCTATGGCTACTTCGGCAGCTTTTCATTCTAAGCTTGCCATTAGTGACATTTGTGCTGTGGCTACATGGTCTTCTCCTCACACCTTCATTTCTCATTACAAATTGGACGTGGCATCTCGGGGGCGAGCTTCCTTCGGTTCCACAGTTCTCAGGAGTGTTTTCCAGTGAGCCACCCAGGAATCAGGTGCTAGGGACACTGTCCCATCAGTACAGAATGTAGGCTAGATAGGATCACATAACATCTTTTAGTTATGTACTTACCATAACTTCAGATGTTTGGGATCCATCTCGCCTACATTCCTAATAACCCACCCTCCTTCCCCCTGCCTTGGAGATCAGAAGAGACCGGACGGTTCGAGTTCAACCGTTTCATCTTGAAACACCTGGCAATGTTATATCAACAGTCTATGTGTGTGTGCATGTGTGCGGACAAACAAGATATGGGGAAGCAGTGGTGGTGCATCCTGGGATGTAGGATAGCTCAGCCAATAAGAGACTTCGTTCTATAGTATAGCGTGCCGAGTCGGAGCCGAGGATCGGCTCCGAACCCCATCAGTACAGAATGTAGGCGAGATGGATCCCAAACATCTGAAGTTATGGTAAGTACATAACTAAAAGTTTCCAATCATGGGAACTGTTATTCATTGGAGATTTTCCTTGTTTGGCACTTTCATTCTAGTGTACATGCCCATATCATCCAAAGGATGGAGTAAAATGGTACCTGCCGTTGACTTTCATGCATCTGCATGCAGTGTAATCATGAATCTGCCAATTTCTGGATAGCATCTCCATATGATCCTTGGCCACCATTAGTTGATTTTGTTGTGGAGTTGTGCATATGCATGCATTCCCGAGGGAAAGGTCATATTTCTTCTTCTCCAAGCAATCTGCAACAGGAGCCAAGTTGCTAGCTTAACTTTGCTCACAGTCGGGGCTTGGTTTCTGAACCAGCCCCCCCAGTCATTGGCATATCATGAAAGAAGACTGATATCCCAGCATTAGGCATACTCTTAGGAACTGGTAGTGAGTGGTAGAAGGGTGATTTCCTTACCAGAAAAAAATGTTATTTACATGCATGTTTTTTTTTGTTTGTTCTTTAACTCTTTGTGACTCTCTGTAGGATAAAGAAAGCGAGGAACTATTAAATATTGTTTTCAGTACAAGATCAGGGTCAGTCACTCATTTAAAATGTTAGATGTGTGTGTATGCATGTATGCATATATCATATGTATGCATGCTGTGTGCTGCTATTACCATCTGTTACTTGCTGTTTTCTTTCCACACTCGTGGAGGAATCTTTGGCAAACTTGGTAAACTTCAAAGTGGAGACTAGTCAAAAGTTGGCACAGCTACAAGCTACAGTAATGATTTTGTGGAAATGGCCAACATAATTTCTATCCCAAGGACTGTAGCTGCATTTAACAAACTACGGATGAACGTTACACTAGCACAAGTTGAACACCAAGTATGATAAAATGTCTCCAAAACCACTTTATTCTTTCCGAAATACAAATTGTTAAGCGCTTTCATCTAATAGTATAGACTTCATCAGAACACACAAATTAAAATACTCACAGTTTATGTATAGCCTTCAACCAATTGGAAATTAATTGAATTTCTTCATATTAAAGCTTTAAAGTGCCAGTGTATTAATCCCTTTTCATTAACTATAAAATACATTCACATTTAAAATCCTTATTAAATAACTCATCCTTATCTCCTATGCAATGCATTGAAATACATACATCCTAACTGTAAAAACATTCCAGTGCGTACATTACTAGATGCACCCACCATCCTAGTTAATAATAGTTAATAGTAGTAAATGTTAAGTTGTCTATCTCGCCTTCATTCTTGCTGGATGGGTTCGGAGCCGACCTCGGCTCCGACTCGGCCACTCTAAAAGCTCGAGAGTTGGTTCCACCGGCTCGAGGCTCCCCTTATATCCCACAATGCTAGGCGAGAGTTACCTCAGATCTCGTTTGCCGCTAAGCTATCGAGGTTGGTTTTCTACCGGTTCTTGGTAAGTGACTTTTTCTTGTGTATTTTAGTCTATTAAAACTCCTTTAATTTTAATATTTTTACTTATTTCCCTTAGTTTAGAGAAATTTTATCCCCTTCTAAAAATTCCTGTTTTTCCCTCAAGAACTTTAGGTTCTTCCTTGGGCCTACAGGCCTTTTCTCTTCCCTAGTGGAGTGTGTGTATTATTTTAAAATCCTAGTTAGTGGTTTTTATTATAATTTAAACTTGACAGGGTGTAATTAGTGTGTTTGTGTGTGTGTTTGTTACACCTGTTAAAAATGTCTAAGGAAGCAAAGGTCTCAGTTCAAGAAGTGTGATCGTGCTGTCAGAAAATGTCTCTGACAGGCGCTCACACTTCTTGTGTCTGTCTGGGCCTTTGCACCTGCAGGACTCCTGTGCTGTGTGCCATGGCTTCAGCCCCAGGGTCCTGCAGGAAAGAAAAATAAATTGATATTAAGAGGCTTACTCAAGCCAGAGGATTCCCTTTCTGTTTCTACAGGGAAGCCCTCTAAGGCATCTAGGTCTTGGCTCCGACAACTGAGCCGAGACCTGGGTTTCTCAACCTCTGCCTTCATCGGCTCGGCTGGAGCCGATAAGTCTCAGTCCACAGTTTCTGTGGCTCCCTCGGCTCGGCGGGCCGAGGTAGTAGAGTTCCGTGTCGGCTCCGACCAGACCTTGAGCCGACAACTAGGAAGAGGTCCAGGTCACCATCTCTTGGCTCCGTTCATTCGGCTCCAGGATCTCCTGCTGTCTGAGCGGAGCCAAAGATCTCACTCCTCTAGGTCATCGAGGCTGTCGGATCATGACCTTCAGAGGGTAGTGAGTCGACTTCTTAAGTCCGAGGCACTGGCCCAGATGCTTCAGAGCCCGACTCATCAGTCGATGCCTGCCCGGTCCATCAACATATTCCTCCTTCGACTCTCTTGAGCTCGGGCGGTCGCGTTGGAACCGAGACTGTGATAGCGTCGGAGCAGATACAATTGTCTTCGGCTCCGTTTTCTTCCTTGGAAGAATCTCGGCGCCGGACTTCCCTCGTCGGCTCGAGGGTGAGTGGCATCGGACCCTTGTCCGACCCCCTCTCCCTCTCGGTGCTTCAGCGCTAGTGAGTTCGGCTCCGACATCGGCCTCGAGCCATCACTGTCGGTGCCGAGGGGTTCTTAGCTTCTCGGAGCGGGGACCTCTGGCTCTGCCTGACAGGGGTGCATTCGAGGTCATGCGGAGTGTGTTAGAGCCTGGCTCTACTCCACAGTCGGCTCCGTCCGCCCCTCCTCTACAGTGCCTCAGGTTAAGTCGACTCACTCCCTCATCCCGGACCGCAGAGAGCCAGCTCCTCAGGAACCCCTGTGGGATTTCATCCTCTTCGAGGCCTCTCCTGATTTGGCAGAAGAGCCCCTCGGAAGAGGAAGTGTAAGGAAACACATTAACTCACCTGAGTCCACCACGCCAGACACAGATTTGGATGATTCTGAGGGTTCCCCGTTCCCCTTCTGAAGATGTCTCATTTGCAGACATTCTGCAGATCCTGAAACAGAGAGGAAATTGGCCAGCCCTCAACCCTTCGGAGGACGAATCTGTGTATCTTGAGGCGTTTGGCTCTCGTCCTTCCACCTCCTGGGTGTCCCCCCCCCCTTGCCCCCCTCATGCAGGTGGTTGCTAAGAAGGCATGGACGGCTCCTGATTCAGTGGACCCCACTCCCAGGAGACCCTCCAAGTTCATAACGGCACCAGCAGACAAACAGTTCTTAATAAAAGGAGTTTCTGTGGATGCTATGGTGGTAGCTGCTGCCACTAAGAAGGAGCTAGCTGATCCTTCAGTACCTGTCCATCCACCTAACAAGGAATCTAGGTCCATGGACAGGTACAGGAAGCGGATGTTCTCGTCAGCGACATTTACCATGCGTTCGCTGAACTACCTGTGCCATTTTACTCGTCTTCAAAGGGACTTGATCAAGGAAGCGAGTGAAATGTTAAAGGACCCTACAGCTGCGGGTTTCCAAGATAAGATGAACACGCGGCTGGCTACCCTTAACTCCATAACCAACTCCTCCATCGCCTTCTTTCTTACGCGGCTGATGGAGCGAGCAGAGCCGCAGGAACAGGTGTGGCCTTACGTAGGCATGCCTGGATGCGGCTATGCAATTTCGGACCCCTTCAAGGCGTCTTTCACTAACTCCCGTTCGATGGATCATCCCTCTTTGGTCCTCAAGTGAAAGAAACCTTGACTAGGTGCGAAACTGATGGCAAGACCCTTTCTGCCGTGGAGTCCGTTTTCTACTCCTTCTAGGCCTTACCCCAAAGGCCAGAAAGGTGGAAAGATGTGGTTCCGTAAACAATCTCAAGGGACTTAGCCTGGCGCAGAGTCGTTTCCTGCCAGAGGCAGAGGGGAATAACAATGGTAGACGCCGCCCTAGGGGCAGGGGGTCCAGAACCAGGGCAATCGGGAAGCCTTCCTGACAAGCCCTTTCAGCATCCCTGAGGTGTTGCCCGACTGCTCATCTTGAGGGCAGTCGGGGAAGATTGTCACTGCACCCAGAAGCCTGGCTATCCCTGACTCAAGACAAATGGGTACAGTCCATCATTTCCGAAGGCTATTCTATCCCCTTTCTTCGCATTCCAAATCAGTCAAAAAAATCCCTTCCAGATGTTCCACCCGCTCAAAGGGATCTAGCGGTTTTGGAGATTTCAAAACTGCTTGTAAAAAGAGCTATTCAGCCAGTTCCAGCAGACCAGCAAGGATCCGGAATCTACTCAAGGTTCTTTTTAGTTCCAAAGAAAACAGGGGACTGGAGACCAATTTTGGATCTCAGTGTCTTGAACAGATCAGTCAAGAAAACAAGATTTCGGATGGTCACGCTGCAATCCATCCTTCCCCTTTTGGGCAAAGGAAACTGGATGTGCTCTATAGACCTTCAGGATGCGTACTATCACATAAAAATGAACAGACGCTCCAGAAGATTCCTCCGCTTCAGGCTGGGAACCAGTCATTTTCAGTTCAGGGCCCTGCCCTTTGGTCTCACCACTGCCCCGGTGTTTACCAAATGCATGGCAGTGGTAGCTTCTCACCTGAGACGACAAGGATTCCAGGTGTTTCCATGTTTGGACGACTGGCTCCTCACAGCTCCCACCAAGTATCTCCTTCTGATGGCCAGGGATTACACTTTTCGCGTTTGTCAAAAGCTGGGTATTTCAATAAATTGCGAAAAGTCTGTTTTGTCGCCTTGTCGTACTATTACCTACATAGGCGCAAATCTAGATACAGTAAACATGTCTGTGAGACTAACACATCAGAGAATAACAGACATTCACAAACTGGTATCACTCCTTTTCAACAACAACAGAATCAAAGCCAGGTTAGTTCTGAAAGTGTTAAATTATGGCAGCAGCCATACCTCTGCTTCCATTAGCCAGATTCCACATGCGGATCCTTCAGTGGATGCTCTTTACTCAATGGTCATACCAGCAACTTCCAATGTATCACACCATTATGATCACAAGCGTGCAAAATCATCTCATGTGGTGGATGTCTTCCCTCAGCTCTTGTTGGGAAGACCCTTTGTTCCACCTCCTCCGGTTGCTACTCTGACAACGGATGCCTCCCTGATCGGGTGGGGGCATTATCAGGGCAGGACGGTCCAGGGCACATGGCAACCAAACGAATGCCACTTGCACATAAATGTTCTGGAGATGAGAGCAGCGCTTTTAGCGTTGCAAGCCCTTCAAGACTCTCTTCCCTTGGGAACGATTGCAATCCAGACAGACAATATGTCTGTAGTGTGGTACATCAACAAACAAGGCGGAACCAGGTCATACCCCCTGTGTCGAGAAGCACTCAGACTGTGGCAATGGGCGATTTCTTCTCAGCGGTTTCTGATAGCAACGCACATCCCCGGAAAGTCCAATCAAATTGCGGACAAGTTGAGCAAAGCTATACTCATGCCTCACGAGTGGTCTCTGAAGGACTCTGTAGTGAGAGAAATTTTTCTCAAGTGGGGTCAGCCTTGCTGCGATCTTTTGCTACTCCCCAAAACAGCAAGTGCAGAGAATATTTCACTCTATTCCCTTTACCAGGCCAACCCAGCAGAGACGCTCTAGTCCAAGTTTGGCCCCGGGGACTTCTGTATGCATTTCCTCCCTTCCCACTAATCTCTCAAGTGATACAGAAAGCTATCGCTCAGAAGGCCTCATTGATCCTCATTGCTCCTTACTGGCCTCGACAAGTGTGGTTCCCCTTTCTACATCGTTTTCTTTGAGCGACCGTGGAATCTGGACCTAGTTCCAGATCTTTTGATCCATCAGTCGGGTCAGTTTCATCGCTCCCTCCCTCTCTGAACCTCACTGCTTGGTTCCTCCAGTTCCAACCTTAGCCAGGCTTCCTCAATTATCTCACTCTGTTAGAGATATTTTGATAGCTTCCATAAATCTTCCACTCGGAAGATTTATTTGAGTAGTGAAAACGCTTCACATATTGGGCTCAAGGAAAGGACATAGATCCTTTCACTGCTTCCATCCAATTAGTCCTTGATTTTCTAGCTGAACTCTTCCATGCAGGTTCATCTCCCTCTACACTTAAAGTTCAATTGGCAGCTATTTCTAACTTTCATGTGGGTATTTCTGAATCTGCCTTAATGTCCCACAAGCTTTGCAAAGCCTTTTTGAAAGGAGTTTTTCTTCTCAGACCTCCTATAAGAAATCCTCCTTCTCCTTGGGACCTAAATTTAGTTCTTGCTTCTTTGATTCTCCCCCTTTCGAACCTGCAGTCTCCTGTTCTTTAAAATTATTATCATGGAAGACTCTTTTTCTGGTAGCTATTACATCAGCTAGAAGAGTTTCAGAGCTTCAAGCACTCAGCTGTCGTCCTCCTTATCTTTTGTTTCATAAGGACAGAGTATCCTTACGAACTAACCCGTCCTTTTTGCCTAAGGTGGTCTCGGCGTCAAATCTAAATCAAAGCATTGATCTACCTGTCTTTTTCCAGAATACTCAATAGGTCTGAACAAAATTACACTGCCTGGATGTTCACCGTCAATTGAGGTACTACTTGGATAGAACAAAACAGTTCAGAAAATCTGATCAGCTGTTTGTCTCCTATGCGGAAAGCAGAAAGGGACTTTCAGTTTCAAAGGTATCATTATCCAGATGGCTAACATCTTTGATTTCCCTTGTATATGAAATTAGACCTCAAAAGCTGCCTAATAAACCTAAGGCCCATTCCACCAGAGCTTTGGCTACTTCTTTAGCCTTCCAAGACAGACTGCCTATTGACACCATTTGTGCAGCGGCTACTTGGGCTACTCCTCACACTTTCATTTCTCATTATAAGTTGGATTTAGCTTCTAGGCATAGAGCTAACTTTGGTTCCACTGTTCTCAGGAGTCTGTTCCGTTAGGCCACCCGGGACAAGGTGCTAGGGGCGCGGTCCCATCCAGCAAGAATGAAGGCGAGATAGACAACAACATATAGAAGTTATGTTCTTACCATAACGTTCCATGTTAGTTGTCTTCTTCTCGCCGCCTTCTTGCGTCCCACCCTCCTTCCCCCTGGCCTGGACAGACATAGAGGAGTTGTGATTGTGACCTCTCTTTCTACCACCTCTTTCTTAGACATATGCTATTATGCATATTTCCTGGTTCAGGATGTAGGTCTCCCTTCTTTCTTCCTGTTGTTAGAGGTGGACTCTGTTTACAGTTATACTGTTACTATTATAAGCTGGGGTTAGCTTACAAACGAGATCTGAGGTAACTCTCGCCTAGCATTGTGGGATATAAGGGGAGCCTCGAGCCGGTGGAACCAACTCTCGAGCTTTTAGAGTGGCAGTCGGGCCGAGGTCGGCTCGAACCCATCCAGCAAGAAGAAGGCGAGAAGAAGACAACTAACATGGAACGTTATGGTAAGAACATAACTTCTATTTATTTTGTAGGACAATAACAAGATAGTTCAATTAGCGAACCATCTACTAAAGTTTTCTAGAAAAGGTTTTCTAGAATAGGTTTTATGGATATGTGGTCATTAATACCAGGATGTACTGAGGCATTCACCTTAATTTGCCATCTAGCCTCCAACTCTCCTAGTTTCTTCTTAATACTACCACCCCTGGGATTACCTCTAACTATATCAAGTATACCAAAATGGAAAGTTTCACATATTTTGTTACCATCCAAATGTCTCCATAGGGCATTGTTTACATCTTTTTTGTTCATACAATAACAGTGGTCATAAATTCTCTGCCTAAGACATCTATCGGTCTTCCCTATGTAAAAACAAGGGCACTTTGTGTATTTTGCTAAATACACTAGATGTTGCGATCTACAATTACCCTTCTGAAATTTGACCACTGTCTTATTAATATCTTCCAAATTAAGTAGGGGTGTGTTTATAATAAACCTGCACTGGTTGCATGTACCACATTTTGTAGTACCCCTCGAAACTTCTTTGATATTTCTCATTGCTTTTTTCTTTTCTAATTCCATTTTCATATTGTTACCATTCCTTGACACAAAATTAGGTTTATCACCCACAATCTTGAAAATATTCTCATCAGTTTTTAGAATATTCCAATTTCTCAAAATAATGTTCTTACTGTCGGAACTGTAAGGAGCATATTGTAATATACATGCCCTTGTAAACTCACAGGGGTTGTCTGTATTCATATCCATACTACCACATCCTTTGTTCAATGGCCCACTCCCTATTAAAGGTTTGTATTTCTTCCCCCATTCGTTCTTAACATATTCTACAATGTCAGTCACCATGCCAAGGGGGTACCTCCTCTTTGTGAACAATCCCCCTATAAAATCTAGTTCTACTATCAAATCTGAATATTCAGAAGTCATCCTGGCCGCCCGTATACATTGTCCTTTTATTATACTCCTTTTTTAGCTAAAAGGATGACAACTAGAATACTCTAAGTAACAATTACTAAAAGTTTCCTTTCTATAAATCTTAGATTTAAATTTTCCATTTTCCACAATAATACGGGTATCCAAGTAGGAAATAGATTTTTCCTCAATATTAAAAGTGAATTTGAGATAACTACTTCTAGTGTTTAAGTATTCTTTAAAATCATTTAATCCTTGTAAGTCTCCTTTCCAAATTAAAATATCGTCCAAGAATCTGTAGTAACATGTCATTTTGTTGTACCATTCGGTTTTGAATATAAATTCATCTTCCCAATCCAATAAAAATAAGTTGGCAAAAATGGGGTCACATGCCACCCCCACAGCAACCCTTTTAGTTTGTACATAATATTCTCCTTCAAACAAGATGTAATTGTACCCTAAAATAATTTCCATGAATTCCAAAATAAGGGAAATTCTATCCCAAGACATGTCACTATATTTCCTAATACTGTTATTCAGCCTTGATAGTCCCTCATCCTGGGGTATACTAGAAAAAAGCTCGACCACATCTATGGTCACTAGTATCACATTGTTTATTAAAATGTCTGACTGCAATCTCCCCAAAAAATCCCATGAGTCTGTAATAATATGCTTGATTTTAGAATATAGGGGTTTTAACCATGTGTCAACTACTTTACCAAAAGGGAAAGTTTTGGATTTATTCCCTGATATTATAGGCCGAAAAGGAGGGTCGTCCATATTTTTATGCACTTTTGGAATGCCTACTATGGTACTGACGATAGGGAACTCAACTTTTAAAAATCCATACAATTCAATATTAATCCTGTCTTCTAAAAAGTAAATTTTATGGTAACCAATGTTAACTTCATTGATAGAAGAAATAACATAGTTACCTAAGTTTAATAGTATGCTATTAATTTTATTAATGTATTCTTCATTTTCATATATTACTACCCCACCCCCTTTATCAGGTTTCATTATTCTTATATTTTTATTAAATTGGATATCTTTTAATATAGAAGCCTCATTTTTACTAAGATTGTATTTCCTTTTGTATGCCTTTCTTTTATTTCCATATGCGTATATTTCATCAATTACAATTTTTTCATATGTGGCTAAAGTAGAATTCGGGGGGGGGAGTGTATAGACTTCTCTTTTTGAAAATCGAGTCCTGCTCTTTCTTGTTGTTATTAAAGTGTATGGCTAGATTTAATTTCCTTAAATATTTTTTAAAATCCACAATATAGTCCACTACATTAAAATTACTGTTGGGAACGAATTTCATCCCTTTGGAAAGTAACGAAAAGTATTCATCCTTAAGTTCAATATTAGTATAGTTGTAGATGTTGAATTCACCACAACTACTCATAATATTATTCACCTTTACTATTCCTAATTTCTTTTCTGTAGATTTTGGTCCTGGAACAGAAATTTTGTGTTCAGTTTACAGTGTTGGCCGTTTCCAGCTTTATTTCTCTTTAAAACTAAGGATGATATTGAATCCTATCTCGTAACAGTCATAGAATATGCCACCTAAGAGAACTGTGTCATATCAGAATGGACCAATGTGCTTTCTTCCCAGCCGGCACTGGAAGCATTCAAAGCTTCTGTGGCATGGAAGTGCGAGCAGTGAAATTGTACATGTGTAAAGCTAATGCTAACAAAATAGTAGGAATGCTGATGCCTTAATGAATACAAAGCTAGACCTGATAGTAACACTAAAATGCAAATGTTAGAAATTCTAGCAGTGGACAGATGATTGAAGAGAGCTTTCCAAGTAATATGAAAAAGTGAGTATTGGAAAGTGAACCCAAGAAGTCTGACAATGTTCATTTGTGAATGAGAGAGTGTTTAAAATGGAATTGTCTGCTTCTAAGTTTAAAGTGCGCATTAAGAAATGTGCAGACTTCTGTGAATCAAGTTAGTTTACTTGTTTTAACTGCAGAGGGAGGCGGGTCACATAATCTGATTATGTTCCATTAAGATTGATGAGCATGCTAGTGACAGAAGTTTAAAAACTGACATGCATGCTACAAATTAAACTGTTCCTGTGTGGAAATATAGGTGAAGGTAGGATTAGTGAGTCATTGCTATTCCATTAATTTGCAACTAAATTATTAAATAGTATTTTTGGAACTGATAGGGATTCAAGTTTCACTGAGTTGTGGAAACCTGCTTACTCTTGTTAGGGCCCCCTATGTTAGTAAACATAACGTTAATAATAAACCAAAGATGAAGGTGATGTGTCCGCCGTTATAACACTGAATATTGTCTCGTGTAGAAATTTGAACAGTTCGAGGAAAACTTTTTTATCCTGCAGCTGTGACTCATAATGTTATCACAGGAAGATATTTTTTCTATTTTAAGTGACGTTATTAAATTCACATATTAGTAATGAGATGGAAAGAAAATGTTTGGTATTCATATACATTTTTGCTTTCCAGCATTATAAAGCCAATTAAATTCCTTAAAACACCTTGGCATTCAGTATTTTCAACTAATGTTTTTTCCTTTTAAAATAATGGTAAAATTGTATAAAAACGAGAACATTATCTCCAGCTGTAATTATAAGATCTGTTCCTTGTCTTGAGGTGTTCAAATCTTAAGTTATCTAATAGGAAAAAAAACACAGCCTAATCAGCTTAGCAACCAAATTGATAATAAAATGCTTCTAATTATATGCAGAGCAAGTTGACAGAAATAAATTCACTTCCACAGTACTACATCTGGACAGACTATTTCTCCCTAAGTGGGATTGAACGTGTCTTGATTATGTCTTAAAATTATATTGATGGCCATAATTTTTGCAAGCGTCTGCGCACTCCGTTAGCATGCAAGTATTGCCAGCATTTTACTTGGGTGTCTGTTCAACTTTAAGCTTCATGTCAAAACAGCAGTAATCTAAGGCATCCATTTATCTCTTAACTTTTAACTCCTGCCTCCACCTTGCTCAAATCATTCAAATATAGTGAAATACAAAGCTGTTTGAGCAGTCTTGCTCTTCTTTTTTTTCTTTTGCTATATTTTTGTTATAATAAGGTCAGTTAAGGTAGCCTTGGCCACTCTTCTTTATTATATTCAGAAATTATTTGCAGTGGTGCATATATTTTAAGTCTTCCCTGCCAGAGCTAGTTACCAGCTCTTGAATGTCCTTTCAAAAAATATTTAAGAATTTACTGGATATAAAGTTGTGCCTGCAGTTCCCCAAGGCTTGTCTCTCCCTCCCTCCAGCAAGTAGGGTCTGTCCCAGGATATAGTCTGAAGATCTTTATATGGAACATAAAATATAGTTCTGAAGGCATTGCCACCTAAATAAAATTTTCCTATGGGAAACTCGCATGTCTGTGGCATAGAGTAGATATAGAAGCCTCTAATCTAATTCCCTTGGGCTAGGGATGCTTTTCAATGGCTTCTAATAGCATATCTGTTAGTCCTGGCTGGTGTTGCAGTGGAACTGTGCAGCAGTGTTCACTTGTATCTCAACTGATGAGTTCTTTGGAGGCAAACTCTTCCATAAAAGTGACTTGGTATTTTATTTTGCCTCCATTTAAGAAGTGCCGCAGAATTTAAGAGATGCTACTTTATCCATCCTGGACAGAAGATCTCCATCTCACAGATACCACCCTCTGCATGTTTTATAAGAAGCGTCTCATTTCTCCACATTTGAAGTTTAAGCTTGTTGATGATCACTGTAAATACTTTGATTCCCTATTGAAGGTAAAGGGCAGCTTCTAACAGTCTTCTTGCAAATCATATTTTTATAGATCCCTGTGAACCCATCAGATTAGTTCAAAATATCTTTCCAGCCCCCAACAGTAATCGCCCCTGTTTAAATGGAGAAGCATTTTAGATTAGAAATAGCAATGCAAGATTGCAAATTTGGTGCTTGTGTTGCTGCCACATCTTGAGGAAGAACTTACATTTTCCAAGAGTCTCTTTGTCCCTTAGTCTAGATGATGGAGGATAACATGTTAAGGATATTTTAATTCTGGCAGTTAGCACAAAGGATTAATGCTGTGAGCTGTTAAGTCTGTATCTTTCAGTCAAAGTATAGTTACTGATTCCTTCCACTTCCATTTTGGCATGACTCTAGGCAAATCACTTAACCAGACAGTGTTCCCAGGTTACTTGCGAAAAGGAACATGGGTGTCCAATAGGCTTATCTTGTTAACAGATGCTTTTTTTTCAAGTTTGTAGAGGAAAGCAGTAAATAAGATGTTGCAGTTAATTATTTCTTAAGCAAACAGTATGGCGCAGTGGTGCGGCAATAGTCTTGTCGCTTCACAGCAAGAGGTTCTCTAGTTCGATTCTCGGCTGGGGTGCCTTTTGTGCAGAGTCTGCATGTCCTTGTGTTTGTGTGGGTTTCCTCTGGGTGCTCCAGTTTCCTCCCACGTTACAAAGACATGCTTCTGGAGCGTTTCTCCCCGGGCCGCTGCTGAAAATTTGGCTTTGTTCCAAGTCGGACTTTCCCATTAAACAAATGTTAAATAAACTACACCAACATATTCCCAGTTGCATACATTATACATCACATATATACTTTTGTATATTTATCAGTTTAACATTACATACATTGATCAAGTCATGCCTTCCCTTAAAACTTACTCCTCCTCCAAAAGATTGCTATGTATGTATTGTTCTTACAATTTCCATTTTTTCTTTGTAATTTGCTGCTACCCTGTTCTAAAGATCTCACTTCCACTTCCCTTCTGTGTCAAAATATGCACCACTTCACTTTGGTTTAGACTTTTATTTAATTTTTCTTGTTGCTTTTTGGCATCCACCAGATTCAAAGTTAATAAGGCTTTATTATGTCTAGCAACTCAGATCTTGTATCCCAACTCAAGAAATAATTTCTGTAGTTACACACATCTGCACACTCAATTTCTGACCGAGCATTCTGTGGGGATTTTTTAAAGTCTGCCAACTCATTACACTCCCAAAACATATGTTTTTAGTTGCATTTTTCTTCCCTATCATACCTCCAATGTTTGTAATCTGCCTGAGGAAAAATTAGTTTGAGTTCATCTCGGGTATAAAAATACTTTTGCAAACACTTCCAAGCAAAATGTCTAAATCTCATACACTTTGCTGTGTATTTGGGAGCCATGCATATGTCCTTCCATTCTTTCCTTGTGAATTGCTTATCTAGTCTCTCTTTCCAATCTCTTCTAACTTCCTCTGATTGATTCATTTAGTTATCATGCAATATTTTATATGCCCTACTAATTATCCCTTTTTTTATCAGCAGCTTCTGTTCTAAATTCATTTAAAAACTCTACCAGAGCAGGTCTTTCACTTAGGATTACACTATCCCTTTCTCTTTGCCTATACTCTGATATCAATCCCTGATAATGAAATTTTGGCTTCAGTCCAAGTATCTTATTGGTCTCTTCCCATTCTGTTACCTTTTCCTGTCTAGTTATTTGGTCCTGATACTTGGGTTCCTTTGCCAGTTTTCTCAAATAAATTCCAGTCCCCTCTTGCCTATTCTATTGTCAAAATATCATTTTTCCATTCTTGTGTTGGCTTAGTTCTTAGAATACTTTCTGATACTTTATAAAAATATTTTGTATGGGTGGTGTTATTCCCTTTAAGGATCTGCATTCAAAATCCAAATCTCTGCTTATTTCTTCAAACCCCCCCCTCCTTCATCACTATCGATTTCCTCTTTGAATTATAGCTTTCTGTTTGTGTTACATATATTAGCTCTAACTGTATAGCTCTAAACTATCCCTTCAAGTCAGGTAATCCTAATGCATCTTGTTCTTTTGGAGGGATCATCTTATCCCACTTGACCTTAATTCTTTTCCTCTTCCAGGTAAAATCCTTTAACTCTTTATTAATTACTGTCATCAACTTCTCTGATTGATAAAAATCTGCCTGACCTTTATATAATATTTTCACTGCTTGCATCTTGCTATCTATATCCATAAACAACAGATGTTCTTCATCTCACATTGCTGCAGTCCTTACTTATGGGTAGTCCGCTGTCCTCGGTCGGCCCGAATACCAAAGTATTAGGCTGACGTCGGTCATGGGCGCCTAGATCTGACATCAGAGCGTCAGGGTATAAAGGCGCATGATCGACGTCATATCCTCAGTCTTTTTTGCCGCATGGTCCGATGCAGAAGCAGCGTTGCAAGTGCCGTTCGGCGTTCTGAAATTTTTCGTTTTCGGAGTTTCAGACAGATACCAACTTGGCTAAGTACCCGTTGGGGAATATTTTTTTGTTTTCTTGCCTCAGTTACTTACCTGATCTCAGAAATAGTTTATAATTGTATTTCTTGTGAGAAACCGATACCGCATAGGGATTACCACTTTGTATTCCTTGTTTGGGACCGGAGCACGCGGCGTGGGTGTCGGTTTTGTGCTAGGTTTAATAAGCGCACTATAAAACGGAGGTTAGATTGCGCTAGGTTAGTCTTTGGCAAGAGGTGTAATTATAATATGCAGTCGGATGTTCCGATGCCTGCTTCTACTAAGAAGCGCAAAGACAAATCTTTAAAACCTAGGCAGGATGATTCGTCCGTTTCGGACGCTGGACCTTTAGAAGCTACAGCTGAACAGGTGGATCCGGCTGAAGTTTCTGTTGAGTCCCAGGGGGAAACTTTGATTTTACAAGATGTGGCCTCTCAGGAGGCAGGTCAGGCTGAAGGGGCCTCTCAGGTTACTATTCTCCCTTCTATGCCTATGGTGGTTAGGCCTTCTGCTACTGTTTCTAAGGCTCCTACTAAGGGCAGGTCTGTTTTGCCTTCCTCTGGTGTCAGTTCTGGTTCTTCAGGGTCTGTGCCTAAAAAGCACATGCTTAAAATGGCAGAGGATTTGATTACTTTAATTAGAGGTTCTATGCCCCCTCCTGATAAGAGGCCCAGGATGGAGCCAGAGTTGGAAAGTTTGGAGCAGGCCTCAGATGATTCAGAGTCTTCTGCTGAAGACATTCAAGATTTCCCTCCTTATTCTGATTCTGATGCAGGGGATTCCACTCCTTCTGCTTCTCCTCCAGAGGATTTTTCATTTTCAGAAACTCTGCATTCCATGAGGGAGCATTTTAAGTGGGAGGAACAGGATTACTCTGATTCACGGAAGAGGCTTAGGGAGTTCTTGTTTTTACCACAGACCGGACAGGTATTACAGGGTGCCTGAGGCTCATAAATATCTGTATAAGAGTCCTAGGGCGGACCCAGAAACTATTAGTCAGGGGCCTAAGGGTGTTAGAGCCTCTGTTGTTAAGAATCCGGTTCCTCTGGATAAGGAAGCTAGAGCTTTGGATAGATGGGGTAAGAAGGTGTATACCTCTTCTACTTTAGCAATGAGAGCTTTGAACTGCCAGTTTCATATGTTGAAGAAGTATCAGAATTTCCTCCTTTCTCAGCTAAGGTCTAAAGTGGATGCTTTGGCAGAGGGCATAGAGTGTAAAGAATTGCAGGATTTAGTGCATGTTTCTGAACAGGTGGGTAAGCACTCTTTGCAATGTGGTTTTGATGCTTTACAGGCTTCTTCTAGGGTGGCTGCCACTAGTTCAGTTATTCGTAGGCACGCCTGGCTTAAGGATCAGAATTTGTCTGAGCATGTTAAGTCTAGAATTCTGGATGCCCCTTTACAGTCTGAAGTTTTGTTTGGTCCTCCTGTGGAGTCAGTCTTAAAGAAAATGGAAGACAAGGCTAAGTCTATGCAGACTGTTAAAGATTTTTTGCAGGTACAACCTCCAAAGTTTAGTAGAAATTGGCCTACTAAGGGGTGGACGTGCCTACTTCTGATTCTCAGTCTAGGGGTAGATCTAGGCTTGGTAGGGGCAGAGCTCAGAGTACCTTCAGGCCGAGACAGTGGAGTTCGCCTGCTCAATCTGCTGGTGAGGGCAGGGGCCAGTCCTTTCGTAAACAGGCCCAATGACCTGCATTTTCAGCTGCCAGATTCTTCTTGCCGGGCAGCTCCTTTGGGAGGAAAGTTGGCTCTTTTCAAGCAAAATTGGCATTTAGTCACCCAGGACAAATGGGTATTGGACATTATAAACCGAGGTTACAAGTTCTATTTCCACACCATGCCTCCTTTCAAAGGCATGCCAGACGTCCCTCCTCGGCAAAGGATAGAGGCTCACAGACAAATTTCTTTACTTCTTCAAATAGGAGCTATACAGCCAGTTCCTCTGTCAGAAGTGGGCCTAGGATTTTATTCTCGCCTGTTTCTAGTTCCAAAGAAAGGGAACACATGGAGACCAATTTTGGATTTATCTATCCTCAACACTTACCTGGACATTCCAAAGTTCAAGATGCTGACTTTACAACAACTTTTACCTCTGTTGGGAAAAGATCACTGGATGGTTACTCTGGATCTCAAAGAGGCTTACCTTCATGTTCCTATCAGGCCCAGTTGCAGGAGGTACCTGCGTTTGGCTGGAAATTTACATTATCAGTTCTCTGCATTGCCCTTTGGCTTATCTACTGCGCCCAGAGTGTTCACAAAGGTTCTGGCTCCAGTGATAGCATTTTCAGACTAAGAGGAATACAGATTTATCCTTATTTGGACGACTGCCTGATTATTGCACAAGAAAAGGACGAACTTCTTCATCATCTACAGTATGTGATGGCAGTGTTAAGATGCCTAGGGTATTCTGTGAACGAAACAAAGTCCAGTCTAGTACCCTCTCAGGACATGTGCTTTCTGGGTGTGAGACTGAATACAGCTTCCCAGATGGCCTTTTGACCCCGGACAAACAAAGAAGCCTTTCTCTTTATTTCCAGCAAATGTCTCTACGGTCCAGGCTGACTGCAAGGACAGTCCTTCAAGCCTTGGGGTTCATGGCATCTTGTATTCTGGTGCTTCCCAATGCCAAATTGCATATGAGGAAGCTTCAATGGTATCTCAAAAATGTGTGGACACAGCACTGCCAAGATCTAGACACTGTCATTCAGATAATACCTTGCATTCAGAAGGAGTTTTGTGGTGGGCTAGGGAAGGTCAGCTAAACAAGGGACTCCCTGTGACCCGGCCAGAGGAGAGTCACAGTCTAACGACAGATGCCTCGGGCAAGGCTTGGGAGCACACCTCAATGGAAAATGGGTGCAAAACACGTGGCCTGTCAAACTCCAACATTTGCATATCAACTTGAAGGAAATGTTAGCAGTCCAGTTTGCATTGATGGCTTTCAAAGATTTACTTCACCCAGGGCAGGTGTTGATTCAAACAGACAACACTACTGTCATGTGGTACATCAACAAGCAGGGGAACCCATTCTTACCCTCTTTGCAGGCAAGCGATGATTCTGTGGGAAACTGCTCTCAATCTACACCTCAATCTTCAGGCAAGGTTTCTACCAGGAGCACAGAACTCCTTAGCAGATGTATTGAGCAGACAAATAGTGGATCCTCACGAGTGGAAATTGGATCCTCATGTATTTCAACAGTTGACAGTGTTATGGGGAACTCCAGACATAGATCTGTTCGCTTCTCCACTAAATTACCAGTTGCCAAAGTTTTGCACAAAAATGTTTCATCACTCAGCTTGGAAGGTGGACGCTCTATCATTCAGTTGGAACAATCTGCATGTATATGCCTTTCCACCTCTGCCTCTTCTTCCCAAGGTACTTTTGAAGGCCAGACAAGACAAGCCAACCATGATTTTGATAGCACCGGATTGGCCTCGACAACACTGGTACCACTACTGAGGAGTTTAGTACGAGAACCTCCATGGCCTCTGCCTTTGATTCCGCACCTTTTGTCACAAGAGGACAGTCACTTCCTCAATGTCAAGATTCAGTCTCTGCACCTAACAGCCTGGCATATTCTGTTTTAGACTCTGGAAGGTCTCAGCTTCCACAACAAGTTTTGAATGTTATTTTGGAGGCCAGGAGGCCTAGTACCAGGAAAGTTTACGCGGATAAATGGAGGAGGTTTTTTTATTTGGAGCAAAGGAAAGGACCTTGATGTCTCCAAACCTGATTTAAGTGTTGCTCTTCAGTATCTTACTGAGCTATTGGACAAGGGTTTGTCTTTCTCCTCAATAAAGGTTCATGCTGCAGCCATTTCTGCTCACTATGATTGTGACCCTCCTTTATTCTTTCATCCTTGGTTTAAGCGATTTCTTAGAGGGGCAAAGAATATAAGACCCCCACGTAGAGCTCCTACTCCTGCTTGGGATCTCAATTTTGTGTTGGAAAAACTTACTCTACAGCCTTCTGAGCCTGCAGCTACTGCCGAGTTAAAGTATTTGTCATGGAAAACTGCTTTTTTGTTGGCCATTACCTCTGCAAGAAGGGTTTCTGAATTACAGGCCCTCATGGCAGTGGAGCCTTTCCTGATTTTTCATAAGGATAGGGTATCTTTACGTACTGATCCTTCCTTTATGCCTAAAGTGGTTTCTAGTGTGGCCTTAAATCAAACTATTCATTTGCCTACTTTTTATGCAAACCCCCAAAATAAAGGGGAGAAACTTTTGCATACTTTGGATAATCACAGGCAGTTCGTTTTTATTTGAGCAGAACCAAGGAGTTCAGACAGTCTCAGCAATTGTTTGTTTCTTTTGCTTTGGGTTCACAGGGTAAACCTGTTTCAAAACAAACTATTTCTAAATGGATTGGGTTTTGTATTTTCTGTTATTCCCATCATGGTAAGGAGATTCCTGCTGGAATCAGGCCTCATTCCACTAGGGCTACTACTACTTCTACGGCCTTTCTAAGGGGGGTAGCTACAAAGACATTTTGGAGGCAGCTTCTTGGAGTTCAGTGCATACTTTTCTAAACATTACCACCTTCCTCTTTATTCTAAGTCTAGGGCTGGATTTGCCACTGCAATTTTACAGGGCATTTTAGCGGCCCCTAATGCTTTATGATTTTACCATCCTCCCTTTCCAGTTGCTTTGGGATTCTACCCATAAGTAAGGACTGCAGCAATGTGAGATGTAGAACATAGTACAGTTTTGTATCTACCATAAATGTAGATGTTCGAAGATCCACATTGCTGCAGTCCAATTTACCCTCCCTCCTTCCCCACTCTAGTTTGACTTGGTGCTATGCTTTAGGTGATGGTTGTTGTTGGGCATGTTTTTGGGAGGTATTCTGTTTTTGGCTGTGGCCTTTCTGGTTTGGCCTTCTGACATCTGGGGCAAGAAAAGACTGAGGATATGACGTCGATCATGCGCCTTTATACCCTGACGCTCTGATGTCAGATCTAGGCGCCCATGACCGACGTCAGCCTAATACTTTGGTATTTGGGCCGACCGAGGACAGCGGACTACCCATAAGTAAGGACTGCAGCAATGTGGATCTTCGAACATCTACATTTATGGTAGGTACAAAACTGTACTATTCCAGTGTCTCATTTTTTGCATTATCTTTTGTTTGTTTTCCCACATATCCTTAGGTGCCATAATAGAATCCTTTTTAATCCATGCTCCTAAATAATTCATTTTGCCGTATCCCCAAGGATATGGGTATTGCTGGACTAATTCATATGAGGGTGCACAGTTTTCAGCTATAGTCTTTCTTTTATTTTCATTAATTTTATACCCAGGAAAGACTTTAAACACTCTCAAGAAGTTCCACAACACTGAGATGTCTTTTTCTGGTTTTATCAGGTGCAAAATAATTGCAAATAAAGCCAACTTTTCTTGATTATCATACCAGCTATATCCTTGAAGTTTTGAGTCTCTTATTTCTTTTATTTGCTTTATATTTAGAGCCATTGGCAAAGTGGAAAGAGGGCACCCCAGCCTGTTTCCTCTGTTCAAATGCAACTTTTCAGAAAGGCACTCTCCCACTTTTAAGTTTTGCATCTGATCCCTCATATGTCCACCTAATTAACTTTATTATTGTACCAGGGAATACAGATTCCTCCATTGCTCTACTCGTATAGTCCCATCTGACTCTGTCAAATGCTTTCTCTGCATCAAGACCCACCAACACCACCAGTATTTTCCTGCACTCTGCTTCCCTCTGGATAATCATTGTTCTATTATTGTTGTCAAATGTTTACCTCCCCTCCACAAAACCACATTGGTCAATGTCTATCAGTTTTGGCAAAGCCTTTGTTATTCGTTTAGTAATCTCTCTCTCACACACACACACACACACACACACACACACACTTTATAATCATGGTTTAAAATGTAAATGGGCCTATGTGAAGCTGGATCTGATGGGTTTTTACTGCCTTTAGGTATTACAGCCAACTCAGCTTTCTTCCAGGTTGCTGGTGCTTCCCCTCCTTTTAAAACACTGTTAAACAGCACCTTCCAGATCTTTCACTTTCTTCCTAGTTTCCAAACTTCCGCAGAAGTACCATCTATTCCTGGAGACTTCCCTGCAGATTGATTGTACTTAACAGTTTTTATTTCATCTCCTCCTGTCGTAACTGTTAATTGCTGAGCCTCATCTACCTCTAACCTTGGCATACTTTTCCATACTATTTCCATTTGTACTCTTTCTTACTATTTCCATTTGTACTCTTTATTGATTTCCATATTTCTCTGCTTTATGCACATTCATAAATTTTCCAAAACACCTCCAATACCTTCACATTATTTGTGTTTATTTTTCTTAAAAATGCTTTGAGAAATCCATGCAGTATACATATTTTAGGAATACTTTTTGGGATTGAGTTTTAATGTATTCAACAACAGTGTAACTTTTTAGACTGATTTTATGGTATTATATAAATTAATTTTAGTATTTATAAGTTCACTATTTTTGTATTCAATATTTTATCAGTTTAATTTTTGAGATGCAAATTTTTCAAACATTTATTGATACATATTGATTTCAAATTGAAGGCCCTTTTTTGGAGGCAATGCTTATTTTTGTTTTTCCAGTACTAGAAATGTGTTACATGTTGCTCAAGTTTTTATTGTTTTTAATGCCATTCATGATGGAAGAGCTTTAATGTTATACAGACAACCCACAGTTAACATTACCAGTATTCTATCATAACAGTCGATTCATTTTTATTTTTTACACAAACTTATTTTTTTTTTCTTTTATTTAACCAGTTAACTGGTATTGGTTCATCAGCTGACCTCTAGAGGGGATATAAATACACCTAATGGTTATTTTTATTTATAGTTCTGATGAAATCCTGTTTGTCTTTAGGGATGAAAGAGCATTTACCTGATTGTTTTACATGTGCTCAACTTGTTTATTATTTTCTTAATAAAGTGCGATTCTTGTTGTCCTTGCTTTCACATTTTTTGACAGAAATTGGTGCTTGTGTATTCTTTACATATTTTCAGTGGTTCCCAGTTGGAGGATCCATTGGCCGTTTGTGTTTCTTTTGTTTATTTTTCTTATTATAGACATTCTATGTTTGGCAACAACTCTTTCCATTTTGTTACCCAAGTCTTTGTGCTAATTTTTTTGTGCTCTGACATTATCAAAAACAGTTGCTTAAAGCAATTTTCTAAACTCATGCACAGTGGATATAAGAAGTTTATACACCCCTGTTAAAATGCCAGTTTTTTGTGATGTAAAAAATGAGAGCACAATAAATCATTTCAAAACTTTTCCCACCTTTAATGTGACCTATAACCTATACAAATCAATTGAAAACAAATATGTTAGGGGAAAATATATAAAATAAAAAAGTACAATAAGCTGATTGCATAAGTGTGCACACCCTTAAACTAGTACTTTGTTGAAGCACCTTTTTATTTAATTACAGCTTTCAGTCTTTGTGGGTACATACCTGCCATCAATTAAAGACTCTGATTAACCCCAAATAAAGTTCAGCTAGCCTAGTAGGATTTTCCTGACATTTACTCAGTAGCCTGCTACAGCAAAAGCCACGGTTCACAGACCGCTTACAAAGCATCAAAGGGATCTCATTGTTGAAAGGTATCCGGCAGGAGAAGGGTACATACAAATTTCCACAGCATTGGATATACCATGGAACACAGTGCAGACAGTCATCAAAAAGTGGAGAAAATATGGGACAACAGTGACATTGCAAAGAACTGGACGTCCCTCCAAAATTGATGAAAAGACTAGATGAAAACTGGTCAGGGAGGCTGCCAAGAGAGTTGAAGGAATTTCTGGCAAGGGCTGGTTGTGTAGTACATGTGACAACAATCTCCCGTATTCTCCATATGTCTGGGCTCTGGGGTAGGGTTGCAAGACTGAAGCCTTTTCTAACACACACAAAAATATCCAGGCCCAGCCAAAATTTGCAGAAGGGATGCATCATGTCTCTCAAAAGCATGTGGGAAAATGTGTCATGGTCTGATGAGGCCAGGGTTGAACTTTTTGGCCACAATTCCAAGAGGTACGTTTGGTGCAAAAACACTTTGCATCACCAAAAGAACACCATCCCCACAGTGAAGAATGGTGGTGGCAGTATGTTGTTTAGATGTTGCTTTTCTTCAGCTAGAACTGGGGCTTGTGTCAAGGAGGAGGGAATTATGAAATGAACATTTCCAAATACCAGTCACTTTTGACCCAAAAATCTTCAAGTGTCTGCTAGAAAGCTGAAGATAGAGGATTTTCACCTTTGAACACAACAATGACCCCAAGCATACATCCAAATTAACAAAAGAATGGCTTCACCAGAAGTAAATTGAAGTTTTGAAATGGCCCCGCCAGAGTCCAGACTCCAATCCAATAGAAACTCTGTGGGGTGACCTGAAGAGGACTGTGCACAAGAGATGCCCTCACAGTCTGACAGATTTGGAGTGCTTTTGGAAGGAAGAGTGAGAAATATTGCCAAGTCAAGATGTGCCATGCTGATAGACTCCTACCCGAAGACTGAATGCTGTAATTAAATCAAAAGGTGCTTCAACAAAATATTAGTTAAAGGGTGTGCACAGTTATGCAACCAGCTAATTGTACTTTTTTTTTTATATTTGTCCCATAACAGATTTTTTTTTTCAATTGAATTGTACAGGTCACATAAAAGGTGGGAAAAGTTTTGAAATTATTTATTGTGGTCTCATTTTTTTATATCACAAAAACCTGGCATTTTAACAGGGGTGTGTAAATGTTTTATATCCACTCTGTTATCCAGATACTCCCTTATTTTCTCTTGAGCACTCTACAGTTAGGCCTCTTCTTGTTCTGCAATATTTCTTTTTCAGCCCTTCTAAATTCCCATTACTTCTTAACCATGTCTCTCTTTATTTCTACCTTATTCTAAACTCCACTTTCATTCACTATATACTACATTCCTATAACTTCTTAATGAATGTCTGCCTTCTGTAATAACTCTTGAATAATTTTCACTAACTTTTTCTAAAATTTCCTCTCTTTTTAACAGATAGTTCGGAAAGTGTGTGTGTGTCTCAATTTTACTTCATTACCCTGCATTTTTGTCTTGGTTGTTATTGGCACATGATCTGAAATAGTTATTGGATGTGTCACATGCTTCTGTGAAATATAATTTTAGTCTAGCCCAGTTATTGAACTTTGGGGAATGATGTGTACATTTTGTCCAAATTCCTACTACTGAATTCACATCTTCCATATGAAATATTGTCATAAATTTCTTCAGTAATCCACCCTCTTGTTATATGTTCCCTTATAGGTCCCAAAGATACATCCTCACTCTTGCAAACCAAATTCTAGCAGCCTACCTATAAGTAATATTCCCTGGTGAAAACTGACTATATTTCTTCCAAAATGATAAGTTCCATAATAGCAGTTTTGGGTGGAATATAAATAGGTACATGTCACCATAATCATCCTCTCTTGGCAGTATCCCCTTACTACTACAAATCTACCATTTTGTCCCTCTTCTATGAGTATTGGAAATCATTTAGCAATTAGTAGAAGTATTCCACTTTTCCTTTTTCCTGCTTATTTTGTTGAATATTCCTCTTGAAATACTTTATCAAATTCACATGCTTATTTTTTCCATGCGTGTCTCCTGTAGCATTTGCACTCTGCATTTCTTAATATAATTCAGTACTCTTTCCTTTTGTCAATACCTGTGAGGCCTTTCATGTTCCAAAATATGTTTAGTATAGCCATTAGGATAAGAAGTTATTTTCACCTGTTATATATGACAGTTTTTAAATGACAATTTCCAGCTTTTTTGTTATATACACCCCTTAATGTTTGATAGGTCCATCTTTTTTTATAGTTTCGTGTGATCTCCATTTGAACCTATGTCAGGTTTTACAAGTTTTTGTTTTAATGAAATCCCTGAAAATGAAAAAAAAACACACCCAGAGAACACTCCTATAACCTATTAACTTAAAACAAATGCACAAAATTGTAATGAAGTTGAAACCTGCTGATAGGAACAAATGTCCCAAACTGACAGCTGCACACACAAGCAAAACTTAACTTAAAATTAAGGTTAGCCATGCTAAGACGCATGTCACAGCCAGTTACATTAACTGCTTTATGTTCTTTTGTTATCTTAATTCCCATCCTAGATGTGAATACACCTTCTTGTTTCAAAGAACATCAACTTTTAGCTATGTTTCAGAGACTGGTAAAATACTAAAGCCCTACTTATGGAATACTGCCTAACCTAAATGACATTGTCAGCTCATTCAGAGGACTAGGAGTCTTGCTTACCAAAAGTGCATACTATTACAGTCTACAAGACTAACAGGCCTGACTGTGGATGCTAAAAAGAGTAAATTGGTCATGGTTACAGTTCAGAGTAATGGTGAGTGCAGAAGAGAGGTGAAGAGAGTGCAGGCAGGGTGGAGTAGATGGGGATGAGTGTCCAGAGTGATTTGTGACAGACTAGTACCAGTTACAGTGAAAGGCAAGGTCTGCAAAATGTGTGAGACAAGCTATGTTAAATGGGTTAGAGACAGTGGCACTGATGAAAAGACAGGAGACAGAGTTGGAGGTGGCAGAGTTAAAGATGCTAATATTTCCATTGTGTGTAACGAGGATGGACAGGATTAGAAAGGAGTATATTAGAGGGTCAGCTCAAGTTGAAGATGGGTATATTGTGAGAAGGATGCTAAGGATGGAGCTGCCAGGTAAGAGGAAAAGAGGAAGGCCTGTGATAAGGTTTATGGATGTGGTGAGAGAGGACATGCAGGTGGTTGGCATGACAGAGCAAGATGGAGAGAACAGGAAGAAATGGAAATAGGCTCTGCTGTGGCACCCCCTAGTGGGAGCACCCAAAAGAAAAAAAATGATTTGTGATGCCTTATAGGAAGAGGGGTGGTAAAATCCACCATTAGAATAAAAAAAAGCTGATCTTTACCTTCTACTCAGACAGCTGACATCTTTCCGTGGGCCTGCTGGCTACTATAGAAAATTTGTAATTAATTTTGCAGCTAATTGTCTGTTCTTTGACAAATCTCACAAGGAAAAACTACCAATGTGCAATAGTCTTTTGAAGTAAATAGGCCATTAATAAACTGAAATGAATATTTTCTAAATCACTGTTAGCAACTCCTGTTTTTCTGAGTATTTTATCCTGTATTCACATACATTGTAAATAGGTTTTGGAGCTGTATTATCCTGAGATATTCATAATGAGGAGACCATGAGCTACATATGTTGGGAGTTAAAAACAAAAGAAAAAAAAATACTCAACCATTGAAATGAAGTACTTGTCTGTGAAGTGGGCTTTCTACTCCAAAATAGTAATTGGTGACTAATCATTATCTTGTTACGCTGGTGAAATAGACTGGCAACAAAAGATGTTCTTCATGTTCCACTGTTGCAGTCATCACATTTGGGTTATCCCTGCCAGGGTAGCCGTCAGCCAGCCCGAATACCAGAGATTTGGTATTTCTACTTCAGTTGCTGTCGATTTGAGGACTGACGTCAGGTCATTAATGGTATAAACTAAGGCAGCCGACGCCATTACATCAGTCTTTCTTGCCATGGAGCCCGAAGCAGAAGCAGTTTGCATGAGTGCTGGTCAGCCGCTACCTGATTTTTCTTTTCTGAATTGAAGTTGAAGTCTTCTAAAGCCAAGTACCTCGTTGGGGATCCTTTTTTCTTGCACTAACCAATGTCAGAAAAAGTTAATAGTCTTGACTGTGGAAAGCAAATACCACACAGAGACTTCCACTCTCACTGCATCACTTGTCTAGGCCCAGACCGCGACGTCCCCCGTTGTTGCTTCTGTGCTTTGTTCAACGCCAAAACTATCCGTCGGGCCCTTATTGTAGCCAGATAATTTTGTTTAGAGTCCTCGAATTCTGATATGGCTTCAGTAAGCCAATCCTACAGCAGATCTCCCGAAAAAACGTAAAGATAAAGACGGAAACAGACTTCACAGGTCCAAACCTACAGACGGCGCTTCCGTTAAGCTAGTCGTCAGTCCTCCTGTACTCAGTGAGGCGCTTTCGCAGCCCCTGATGCCCTCTTCAGTTGATTCGCAGGCCGCTCCTGAGACCATTTCGGAGTCTGGTATGCTGCAAAACTCTTCTTAGTCTAAGGATCCTGCAGTCGTTTCTACCTTGGATGGGTCCGGAGCCACTGAGCAAGCACTGGCCTCCGAGGAAGTCCTTTGCACCACCAAATCTCGACACAAACCAATGTCTTCTTTCACAAACAACCAAGTTCCTTAGGCCCAGGGTTTGAACCACACCCAAGAAACTGACTACCCACTCTCAGGCACCTGCTTCCTTGCCTCAGTCTCAAATGCCTAAAATGGCGGAAGACCTTATCATGTTGATCAGGGGAAGTCGAGCTACCCCCTCAAAAAGGAAGAGATCTGTCCCCAGTAGTTTTGTCTGAATAAGAGTCAGATGAATCTGATGCATCTGACTATGAAGACATGCAACTTCTCTCCACTTATGAGGATTCTGATGCAGAGGAATCCATTCCCTCAGCCTCTCCCCCAGCGGATTTTTCCTTTGGGGAAACCCTGCATACTTCAAGGGAGCATTTCCAATGGGAGAGTCAGGACTACCCTTAGTCCAAAAAGAGACTCTGAGAATTCCTAGATCTTCAACAATACAGACTCTTGGCCATCCCCCAGCCCTGCATGTCGTGGATGATGTTTTCCTTGAATCCAGTTTGACTCCTGACGCCCTACCCCCTACTCCAAGAAAACCAGACCGGTACTACACAGTCTCTGACTCGCACAAATATCTTTTTAAAAATCCAACTGCTGACCCTGAGGTCATTTTTCAAGGGCCAAAAGGGATTAAAGCAACCACTGCTAAGAATCCCACCCCCCTCAGACAGGGATTCCCGAGCATTGGACAGATGGGGTAAAAAAGTATACACCTTAGCTACTCTTATCAGGTCACTAAATTGTCAGTTCCATATGCTTAAATAGCAGTGTACCTTGGAACACCTTAAACAAAAAATGTCTTCCTTTCCTGCTTGGGCAGAATGTAAAGATTTACAAGACTGAATGCATTCTGCAAGTCAAGTAACTAAACGCACTTTGCACTGTGGTTTTGATGCCCTAGAAGCTTCTTGCAGGGCAGCAGTCACTGGATCTGTCACTGGAAGACATGCATGGCTTAAGGAACAACCCCTGCTAGACCATGTCAAATCTAAATTCCTGGATGCCCCCTTGCACAAAGATAACTTATTTGGCACTAGGGCAGAAGAGGTTTTAAAAAAGATGGAAGAAAAAGCAAAATCTAAGCAAACCGTTAAAGATTTCTTACAGGTCCAGCCCCCTAGGTTCAGCACTGGTCCTTTCCTGCTCCTTGTAAACAGGCCCAGCCTAGGCCCCATGGAAACAGACCCCCCCCCCAAAACAGCAGCCCCAGGGAATGCAGAGATTTAGGCAGTGGACTACCTCCACTTCAAGCCCAAGGAAGTCTAAGCCACCCCCTTACAGTAAGAACTTGCAGTAACTCACTTCCTCCCGAGCTCCACTCTGCCCACCTTCACTTTACCCCTAGGAGGAAAACTCTCCTTTCACTCAAGCACCTGGACCACCATTACCAAGGACCAATGAGTTCTGAACATTGTGTCTCAGGGATCCAAATTCTTCTTCCACACCCTTCCAACCCCAAAAGGGTTCCCAGATCTACCACCAAATCAGTGGGCAGAGGCTCAAAAGCAAATCCATTCCCTGCACTCTGAGGGCAGTAGAGAACGTTCCTGCAGAACAGATAGGCCAATACTCCAGACTTTTTCTGGTGCCCAGAACAGGGGGCACCTGGCACCCCATCCTCAATCTATCCATTCTAAACACCTTACTGGTGATCCCAAAATTCAAAATGCTCACCCCCCAGTAGCTGCTACCCATGCTGTCCAAGGATGCTCGGCTAGTCATCCTGGATCTAAAAGAGGCCTACCTTCACATTCCTATCAGGGAATCATGCAGGAAATAGCTCCGCTTCAGGGCAGGATCTCAGCACTTTCAATTCTCTGCGCTTCACTTTGGCTTATCTACTGTCCCAGAGATTTCACAAAATGCCTAGCTCTGGCCATTGCCTTTTTCAGACAAAGAAATATTCAAATTTACCCCTTAGATGACTGCCTTATTCAGGTAGACAGCCAGGAAACTCTGCTCAAGCACCTGGCCTTTGTAAAGACCCTACTAACCTTCCTAGGGTACACAGTCAATGAAAAGAAATCAAAACAGGTGCCCACCCAAAGGATAATCTTCCTGGGAATAAGTCTGGACACAGCATCCGAGATGGCATACCTTACAGCAGAGAAACAAATTTTCCTGACAGCCTACTTCTCTCAACTGGCCACCAGGCCCCAACTTTCTGCAAGGAAAATCCTGCAAGCTCTGGGGTTCATGGCATCTTGCATAATCCTCATTCCATATGCCAGAGTGCATATGAGGAAACTTCAGTAGTACCTACAGAGCATTTGCTGTCAACACTCTCAGGACCTGGAAAGCTCTTCTACCTCTAATTCCTTGCCCCAGAAAGAAATTTCTTTGGTAGGCAACAGCATGCTCGGACAACAAGTGTCTGCCCTTCTCCCCACACCCCGCCGCCCAGACGCTCACCATAGACTCATCAGACTATGCTTGGGGTGCACACCTGGACGGCAGGTGCATACAGGGCCAATGGAGCCCACAGCAAATCCCCCTGCACATCAGTCAAAAAAGAGATGATGGCTGTGCAGCAGGTCTTGATAGCTTTCAAACCCCTTCTCTCTCTCTCCAAGGGTTCTCCTGATGGAAACTGACACCACCACTGTGATGTGGTACATCACCAAGCAGGGAAGGTCTCACTCCTACCTTTTATGCAGGCTGGCCATGACCCATTGGCTCTCAGCCTCTTCCATGCATCTGCACCTGTTAGTACAATACCTACCAGGCTCTCTCAACTCCCCGGAAGACCAATTAAGCAGAAACCTTCTGGACCCACACAAGTGGCAGCTCAACAGAAGTACCTCCACCCTAATTACTCAGAAATGGGGAACCCCTGCCTCGCACACCAACCATCAGCTCAGCACATTCTGCACCAGGGAGCATCACTGCATGGCTTGGAAAGTGGATGCCCTGTCCTTCCCCTGGGTCAACATCTCTGTCTATGCCTTTCCTCCCCTACCTCTCATCTCTGGGGTACTGCTCAAAATAAGGGAGAAAAAACAAGGACCATTCTTATAGCTCCAGACTGGCCCCGACCAACACTGGTACCCTTTGCTGCACAACCTGTCCCCGCTGCCTCCATGGCACCTTCCTCAGATTCCAAACCTCCTAACCCAGAGAGAATGTAGAAAGTAAACCTGCTGCTGCCACCCTAGCTGAAGTAAAATGGTTGAAATTGTTAAAATTCGTTCCTTTATTAACAAAATAAAACATAATCCTGCTGTTGCTGTCTGGATAAGTGCTTTCGGTTGTTGAACCTGTATCAAATCTTAAAGAAAAAAGCAGGTTCCTTTCATTTAAAAATAGCTTCCTGCAGCTCATTTATTCAATCAACCAATAAAGTTTTGGTGTCTGGACACACTTCTCTGTCAGAGTGCATGTTCTATTTACTTAGTGTTCGCAAAATGCTTGGAGTTTTTAAAGTGAAATAGCACAGGATTGATGCATGTGCATTATTTCTTTAGAGCTCTTCCTTTCAAGATGGGTTTGAGCGGTACAATTTTATTTAATCCAGGTTTTTGGTCCGCTCTAAGGTTCATAATCCATTTTGTTTCCTCCGTTTTGGTATAATTGGCCAGATCCCCACCTTGTATTGTTTCTGCTAGCCTGCTTACGACCATAAATTTAAAAGTGTTGTCTCCATTAACTTTAATATGACCATATAGAGCATTCGTATTTACTTGATTTCTAATGTCCTGAGAGTGTCTCAGGATACGCTCCTTGAACATTGTTTGTTTTCCCCACATAGAAGGCTGGGCAGCATTGGCACTGAGCAATATAAATCACATTTTTGCTCCTGCAATTCGCAAACCCTTTGAACCTGTATTCCTCCTTAGATGTTGGACGTATAAATAAATTATCCCTTTTAATATGTTGACATGCTTTACAAAATCCACATTTATAGGTGCCTACTTTATTCGTGGGTGAATTTTCTGTGTCCAGGTTTCGACTATCCCCATGGCGTAAGAGCCTTTTCAGATTTTTCCTATTCTTAAAGGAAAAACCGGGCGTCTCCTACAATGCTCCTAAGGTTCTCATCTGAAGTCAAAACAGACCAGTTCTTTTTTATGGTCTCTAGTATGAATGCATTGTCACTGCCATATGTAAGACAAAATCTCATCTTATTTTCCTCATCTTTTTCTTTACTCAACCAATGGGAAAAATATGGTCTTCCTTTGCCAGTTCGTAAGTCATCAGACTGTCAGATCTATTCATGCTTTTTATGACTTCTTTATTATATCCTCTTTCCCTAAAGTTATCAATAAGCCTTTCCTTTTCTTTTTAGAAAGCTTCATCTTTAGTACATAGTTTTGAAATACGTTTCACTTGATTCTCCACTACATTTTTAAAAATATGCTTAGGGTGCATACTGGTCCTATGGAGCATGTATGTGGTGTTACCAGGAAAGACTCAAAACTTCTGAGTGTTCATCGCCTTCCCATAAAATAAAGATGCCGTCAACAAAACATTTATATGCAACTATGTTCCAGCTATTGAGAGTATCCAAGCACCATTCTTTCTCCCATTGTGCCAACACTATGTTAGAACTGTTGGCGCATGGGGTTCCATGGAAAGAAACCGCCAGAAGGAATCAATGTGTTCAGGAGTTAGATGAAGGGATTACAGAAGCTCCAGATCCTGAAACAAACATGCATCTAAGAGATGAGGCATCTATTAATAATGTTACTGAATCTACAGTATCTAATCCATCAGAACAAAGCAATGGAGCTAGGCCTAAGGAAGGAGCAGTGCATTTACTTTTACAACATCCACTCCGTTTTTTATTACAAGGGAAGAATCCACGACAGTCATGCTCAATAAGGAGAGAGAGAGGAAAAACAGATGAGTATAAAGACGGAAACTGTAGATTCGCTGGTATTAAATCTATCTGGACATGAACGGAGTAGGAATGAAATGAACATTTTAAGGAGAAGATTAAGTTTTATACCCTCCTTACGATCACCCTTAAATAAATTCATGACAGACATAAGGTGTTTTGGAAGGAATCTGACACTAAGGAATATTTTTGGCAATACTGAGACACGAACATGAAAATAAAATCATACTCAAAAGACCCAGCACCTTTGTTCCATTAAGCCATCCCACTATAGATGTTTTCATGCGGCTTTGTGAAAAAGAGGTTGAACAATATAGATTTAAAGAAAAAGGACAACATTTCTATGATCTAAGTTATCAAGAAAGAACAGCACTGAATGAACTTCAAAGGAGGAGGGACATAGTGGTGAAAGCAGCAGACAAAAAAGGAGCTGTAATTGTGATGGATTCAGTAAGATATGACAACAAGATGAAGGAAATGCTAAGTGATATAGCAATCTATCAAAGATCAAAGAAGGATGTCAATAAAATAATAGTGAATGTGAATGATGGCATCTATGAAAAACTAATGAACAGAACTATCACGAAATAATTGTATGATTATTTGTACACACAGCTTCCAAAGATACCTAACATCAATGGATTACCCAAGGTCCACAAGAATTTGACGGATCCACCTTTAAGGCCAGTTGTCAATGGAGAAGGATGGGTGACTGAACCCATTTCTATATATGTGGAAGAAGAATTGAAGAGATTACTACCACATGCAAGAACAGTTGTGAAAATTTCTGAAGGTTTTTTAAAATGTCTTTATGAAAGCACAATGAGGAAAACTTACGAAGGTATCATAATGGCAACTCTGGATGTGAATAGCCTGCTTACATAATACCAAATGAATATGGAATAGAAGCAGTTAGACAATTTGGACGCAAATGTAAGACCAATGATAACATAAACTTGATATATAGTCTTCTAGATGAAATACTGTCCCAACAATATCTTCGTGTATGGGAATGAATGTTATTGGCAGAAATCTGGAGTGGTCATGGGAACCCCATGTGCCAGCAGTTATGCCAACATAGTGTTGGTGCAATGGGAGGAAGAATGGTGCTTGGATACCCTCAATAGCTGGAATAACAACATAGTTGTATATAAATGTTTTGTTGATGACCTCTTTATTTATTGGAAGGCGATGAACTCTCTCAGAAGTTTTGAGTCTTTCCTGGGTAACACCACATACATGCTCCATAGGACTAGTATGCACCCAAAGCATATTTTTAAAAATATAGTGGAGAATCAAGTGAAACGTATATCAAAGCTATGCACTAAAGATGAAGCTTTTGAAAACGAAAAGGAAAGGCTTATTGATAACTTTATGGAAAGAAGATATAATAAAGATGAAGTCATAAAAAGCATGAATAGAACATCAGACTTACGAACTGGCAAAGGAAGGCCATATTTTTCCCATTGATTGAGTAAGGAAAAAGAGCTGAATAAGAAGGAAAATAAGATGAGATTTTGTCTTGCATATAGCAGTGATAATGCATTCATACTAGAGACAATAAAAAATAACTGGTCTGTTTTGACTTCAGATGAGAACCTTAGGGGGGCATTGTAGGGGAGAGACAGTTGTTCCTTTAAGAACCGGAAAAATCTGAAAAGGTTCTTTTGCCATGGGAATCGTCGAAACTTGGACACAGAACATTCACCCACGAATGAAGTAGGCACCTGTAAATGTGGATTTTGTAAAACATGTCAACATATTAAAAGGGATAATTTATTTATACATCCAAGAAGGAATACAGGTTCAAAGGGTTTGCGAATTGCAGGAGCAAAAATGTGATTTATATTGCTCAGTGCCAACACTGCCCAGCATTCTATGTGGGGAAAACAAATATAATGTTCAAGGAGCGTATCCTGAGACACTGTCAGGACATTAGAAATCAAGTAAATATGAATGCTCTATATGGTCATATTAAAGTTAATGGAGACCACACTTTTAAATTTATGGTCGTAAGCAGGCCAGTAGAAACAATACCAGGAGGGGATCTGGCCAACTATACTGAAACTGAGGAAACAAAATGGATTATGAACCTTAGAGCGGATCAGAAACCTGGATTAAATGAAATTGTACCGCTCAAACCCATCTTGAAAGGAAGGACTCTAAAGAAATAATGCACATGCATCAATCCTGTGTTATTTCACTTTAAAAACTCCAAGCTTTTAGTTAACACTAAGTACATATGCACTCTGATGGAGAGGTGTGCCCATACACCAAAACTTCATTGGTTGATTGAATAAATGAGCTGCAGGAAGCTCTTTTTAAATGAAAGGAAGCTGCTTTTTTCTTTAGGATTTGATAAAGGTTCAACAACCGAAAGCGCTTATCCAGACAGCAGCAGCAGGGTTATGTTTTATTTTGTTAAAGGAACTGATTTTTAACAATTTCAACCATTTTACTTCAGCTTGGGTGGCAGCAGCAGGTTTGCTTTCTACATTTACTTGGTTTCCACGCATACTGCCTTTGGTGGTGAGCTCAGTGAATCTTTGTTTCTGTTGTAACCCAGAGGGGAAGGGGAATTCATGCATCCCCAATTGCAGACGCTCAGTTTGGCAGCTTGACTTATTCCCTAACCCCAAACCAATCTGCCATCCTCAGTAAACAGGTTCTGGATGTTATCCATGAGGCCAGATGCCCTAGCACCAGAAAGTCTTATGCAGATAAATGGAAAAGGTTCCGCACTTGGATCCAGGCTAAGGGAGCCAGTACGGCACAGCCCTCCATCCCTCTCATCATGGATTACTTAGCTGACCTACTAAACAGTGGTTTCTCTTTCTCCTGTATAAAAATTAATGCCTCTGCTATTTCTGCTCATTTTCCCACTGAGCAGCCCCTTTTCTCACACCCTTTGATCAAACGGTTCCTCAGAGGGGCTAGCAACTTGAAGACCCCCAGAAGGGTACCAGCTTGGGACCTTAACTTTGTCTTGGAAAAGCTCACCCTGCCGCCTTTCGAACCAGCTTCTTCTGCAGAGCTAAAATTTCTCTCCTGGAAGACAGCATTCCTTCTGGCCATCACTTTAGCCAGAAGAGTCTCTGAGCTGCAAGCACTCACGGCTGTGGAACCTTTTGTCATCTTCCAAGCAGACTGGGTATCTCTCAGATCTAACCCATCCTTCATGCCCAATGTGGTGTCCAGTGTGGCTCTCAACCAATCCATTTATTTGCCCACCACCTTTCCTAATCCCCAGAAGAAGGGGGAAAGGATTCTTCACTCTCCAGATTTGCACAGACAGCTCAGATACTATCTGGACAGGACTAAATCCTTCAGAAAGTCTGATCAATTGCTGGTTAGCTTTGCTACAGGGGCAGAAGGCAAAGCCATCTCCAAGCAAACCATTTCCAAGTGGATAGCACACTGCATTCATTTCTGCTACAAACAGCATGGTAAGTCCCACCCCCCCCCCCCCCGCCCCCAAGGGGGTCAGGACACACTCCACCAGAGCAGCCTCCACCTCTGCAGCTTTCCTCAGAGGAGTCTCCACCAGGGACATCCTGGAGGCTGCCGGATCTATATTAGAACACCGAACTTTCAAAATTTTGAGTGTTCTAGTATCGACTCGCTGAAAATATCGAAGAAACAGAAAATCAAATTTTTTCTTAGGGAAAGAATTCATTTGTCCGTTTCTGTTGCTAAGGTATTTTCAGCACTGTGGTGGAAAGTTATGGGTCTGGTTCAGGTAAGTGTGCGATTGTGTGGACATGAAGGTTAGGCGGGGTAGGTGAGTTAGAGTTAGGGTGCGGGTGAGGTGACTGTGCGATAGTGATGGACCTTAGGGTTAGGGTTTGGGTTAAGGTAAGTGGATAGTTAGTGGTGTATGTATAGTTTAGTGTAGGGTTAGGTGTAAGAGTTTAGGTGCATGTGTGTGGATTGCTGTTTGCTTGGTGTGCTTGTGTTGTGTGTATATGTTTTGGAACAGCAATTTTTTTCCCTAGGAAAAAATTCGCTGCTCTGTATGTTAGATGTTTTAAATTTTCGATTCATAGGGTTCGATATCAGAACACTAGAAATTTTGAAAATTCGGTGTTCTAATATAGACCCGAGGCTGCCATCTGGACATCTGTTCACACTTTTACCAAGCATTACCACCTGCCTGTCTTCCTCTGCAGTCTTGCAGGGCATTCTAGCCAGCCCCTAGCTTCCTTGACTACCTCCCACCCATTTCCTCAGCTTTGGGAATCTACCCAAATGTGATGACTGCAACAGTGAAACAAGAAGAGCATAGTACGGTTGTCTACACTTACCATAAATGTAGATGTTAGAGTGTATTCACTGTTGCACTCCTGGTTTTCCCTCCCTCTATCCCCCTTTTTTCTCTTTCTCCTTTTGTTACCATTCTTCCTTGTTCTACTTTCCTTACAAGGGACATATTGGTATTTATTTTCCACTGGCGGGGCTCTTCCACCAGAACCTGGCCTCCTACTTTGGGGGCTCCTGACAGGTTAGGTCAAGAAAAACTGATGAAATGGTGTCTGCTGCCTTACTTTATAGCACTGATGCCCTGATGTCAGTCTTCAAGCGACAGCAACTGATGCAGAAATACTAAGTCTCTGGTATTCGGGCTGGCCGAGGGCTACCGTGGCAGGGATAACCCAAATGTGATGACTGCAGCAGTGAATACACTCAAACATCTACATTTATGGTAAGTGGACACAGCTGTACTTTTTTGCTGCTAAGCAAAATCCTGCTAGCTGGTCGAGTGCACTGTGGCCCATTGGTCTGTCCTAGCTAATAAAAATGACAATGGTTTATCTAGGTTTTACGACCAATTATTTTCTCAAATCTTTTTTTTTTTCTGGAAGCAAAGTAGTTGTGACGTCTTATGTTTAGATAATGAACTGTATGACTTTAAATACCCTTATGTCTGTAGAGTTCTCACAGCAGTGTAGTCAAAAAATTGATTGCATTATTGAGATAATTAATAGGAATTAATTCTATATGAAGCAGCCAAATCAGGAAGTTAGTTCCTCAGTCAGTGGTTTATTATTGGTCAGAGCATTGGTCCTTACTTGAGATTTATGGGTCCTAAAGCTGGATGGTACATTTGTGGCCTCTTGTGGACATTAGCCTGAGACAATGTTAGGAAACAAAACTTTTGTTGTGGAGCAGAAAAGCC
>NC_056726.1:522767715-522830215 GCF_019279795.1 Protopterus annectens | reverse complement strand
GGCAACATTTTAGGAACCATGCCTCGACTGAGTTGAATACTGTCTGAGTTTGGGATTGTAGTTAAGATGTGGAGTTGGCAGAACATATGAGCATGGAATCATCTGCATATTGTATGCAAGTAGCTTGAGGGATTGCTAAGTAAAGGTAGTTTATGAATACTGAGAATAGAAGTGGACCGAGAATGGAGCCCTGAGGTACTCCAAGGGAGACTGGCAGGTGGGAAGATAGTTTATTCTCCCAAAGGAATGCTTGTTGCCTATTGTTAAGGTAGGACTTAAACCAGTGAACAGCCTTGGTGTCGAGCAATGGATTCAAGAGTTTTTAGGAGTAGTGGGTGGTTAACCATGTCAAAGGCTTATGACAGATCAATAAAGAGTGCAGATGACAGGATGTTGATATGGTTTTTATTGATAGTCTGTGAAAGATAAGGAGGGCTGTGTTGGTACTATGAAATGGCCTGAAGCCATGCTGACTCTTTGCTAATATATTATGTTGGGTTAGGTGGTTAATAAGTTGATGGAGAATACATTTTTCCATAACTTTTGCTAAGGGTGATGAGTGCTATTGGCCTATAGTTGGAATACTCATTGGAGTTTCCACCTTTATGTAGAGGGATAATGTGGGAGATTTTCCAGATATCCAGGATGGTTCCTTCATTTATGGTTCTGTTTATAAGGATGGATATAGGATAAGCCACTGCTTTGGCTGCTTTTTGCAGGTATTCAGAATGGTATTTGGTCTGCAGAGGGAGTACATGGCTTAAGTTTATGTATAAGTTTTTGGATGTATGAGGTAGCGATGAGTTGTATTTGGAATGTTGGGAGAGTATTAGGTAAAGAGGTCTGGAGATTAGAGTTGTTAGTGGACAGTTGGCAGGCTAGAGATTTTATGGTGTCAGTGAAGAAAGTATTGAAGGCATTGGCAGTTTGAAGGGAGGTATTATCAGCCCCTAGAGGGGGTGGTGTACTGGAGTGCCCTGGGTGAAGGAGTCTAATGCTAGACCAGAATTTTTGTAGATTGTTATGGTGAGATTGCTGTAGTTAACAATAGTCAGTATTGCTTTTTTAGTAGTATTCCTTAGCTGTCTGAATGTTTGTTGCTCTGAGATATTTTTGGATGCTCTCCACTTGGCCCAAGATTTATTCCTAAGCAATGTGAGTTGTCTAGTTTCTTTTGAAAGCCAGGGGGCAGGTTTGGACTTCATTCTGATAGAAAGTTTAGGAGCATGCTTGTCAAGGATAGTTAAGAATTTAGAGTTGAAATATTTGACTGCCTGCTCAAGAGGGAGAGTTTTTAGTAGATTCCAGTTACAGACACTAAGTTCATTTTGGAATAATGCAGGGTTAAAATGTTCGTTGCTTTGAGAGATCTTGTAAGTAGGGGTGTTAGGGATATCATTCTTTTGTCTTATAATGTAAGTTAACATATCACTTAAGTCATCTGGTAGAGTTCCTGCCTTGTAAACTTGTTGATGTTTATTAATAAGTATCCAATCTGGGATACTCTGTTGTTGGGTTTAAGTCTAGTGGTGGTGGTAATAGTTTGACTAAAGCCATAAAGATTAATATGTGATGAAGGATTCTCTGTGTTTACACATTTTCAGTATTAAAATCACCAAGTATAATGGTTTCTTGTGGGTAAGAAGTTGATACCCAGCTTAGAATGTCTTCTATTATAGAGATATTACCAGGGAGTAGGTAGATGCAGATAATATATAGGGCTTTGGAAGCATTTAGTTGAAGTCGGGAGATCAAAACTTCAGCCTTACTATCCTGAGGTGGGTTGTAAGATAAGGAGGAGATCTGTAGAGTGGATTTATACAGTAGAGCTACTCCCCCACCTCTACGTTTAGTGCGGTAGAGTCTTAATATGTTGTAACCTGGGGGAATTATTTCATTATCTTTAGTTACCGGTTGTAACCAGGATGTTCATCGTGCATACAGCTGCAGTAATCACAGATGGGTTTTCTGCCGTCAGGCGGGTCCTCGGTCGGCCGAATTCCAAAGTCCAGGTCCGGCGTCTGTTGCTTTCGCTTTCTTTCCTGACGTCAGTGCGACAGGGGTATATAAGAGACAGCCGACGCCATATTCTCCAGTCTTTTTTGCCGCGCGGTGTCCGAAGCAGAAGCAGTTCACAGGTGCCGGTCGGCCAGCTCCTGAAATTACGAATAATTGGAAACCGAAGTCTTCTTTAAAGCTAAGTACCCCATTGGGGAATCTTTTCTTGCCTCAGACCGATGTCAGACTAAGTTAACAATTGTATTTCTTGTGGGAAGCAAATACCGCATAAGGATTTCCATTCCCTCTGCATGCCTTGTTTAGGCCCAGGCCACAACGTCTCGGCCTGTCGCTTTTGCGCTACTTTCAATAAACGCACTATTAAGCATCGGACGGAGTTCGCCCAGCACTTTTTTGGTAAAGCCTTTGATTATAAAATGTCGTCGGATACTCCGACTACTGTTTTGTCCAAAAAACGCAAGGACAAAGACCGACACGCGAGGCCCGCGGTCTCCACCGACACCACGCCAAAACCGGCTACACGTGGTCCGGTTCTCAGCGAGGCGCCTATGCAGCCCCTGACTAACGACGACACTTCTTTGGCGGTGTCCTCTGTAACCGAGACCGCAGGTACCTCGGCCCATACCCAGACTACAACCACCGAAACCACTGTGAGTGTTAAGCCTCCTAATATGGATAGGTCCACTTCCAACCATGGTGTCTTTAGACCCTCATCTTCTTTCTCCATTAAGGCCTTTACTAAGTCCAAATCAGCCATGCATCCCAAGAGGCCTGTTGCACAGGGCCCATCTCCAGGACCCATGCCTAAAAAGCAGATGCTAAAAATGGCTGAGGATTTAATTACTCTCATCAGGGGTTCCCAGCCCCCTCCAGACAAGAGACCCAGAGTGGAGGAAGCTTCTCCCTCTTCTGACCAGGATTCCATTTTTTCAGAACATTCTGATGAAGAGGAACGCTCGTACTCCCCTTTTGAAGATTCGGATGCTGAGCAGTCCATTCCTTCTGTATCTCCCCCAGAGGATTTTTCTTTTGGGGAAACCTTGCACACATTGAGGGAACACTTTCTTTGGCAAGGCCAAGACTTTTCTGATTCCAAGAAAAGACTTAGGGAATTTCTTTTGTTACCTCAGCACAGACCTCTGGCGATACCTCCTGTCTTGGACATACTTGATGATGTCTACTCTGAGGCTTGCCTAAATCCGGATTCCCTGCCTCCTGCCCCAGTCAAGCCTGATAGGTACTACAGAGTTCCTAACTCTCACCAATTTCTTTACAAAAGCCATAATGCTGACCCTGAAACCATTTCTCAAGGCCCCAAGGGAATGAAGGTCTCTACTGCTAAGAATCCACTACCTTCTGAAAGAGAGTCTAGATCCTTAGAAAGGTGGGGAAAAAAGGTATATACCTCGGCCACCCTAGCCATGAGGGCCTTAAATTGTCAGTTCCATATGCTTAAATATCAGCAGTTTCTGTTATCACAATTAAGAAATAAAATGTCTCAACCTGAACAACCAGATTTGAAGGAGTTGCAGGATATGATGCATAGTGCAGAACAAGTGGGTAAACACACCTTACAATGTGGCTATGATGCCCTAGAGGCCTCAAGTAGAGCTGCTGTGACAGGATCAGTCATTTGTAGACATGCCTGGCTTAGGGAACAAACCTTGCCTGACCATGTTAAAGCTAAGCTACTAGATGCTCCTTTACAAAAGGATGTACTATTTGGTACTAATGCTGAGGAGATACTACGGAAAATGGAAGAAAAAGCTAAATCTATGCAAACTGTCAAAGCTTTTCTACAGGTTCAACCACCACGTTTTAGCAGAAATTGGCCTTCAAAGAACTGGTCCTTTCCAGCCACGGACAAGCCACAAAGAGGTAGATACAGGCGCACAAGGGGCAGAGGACAACCTCAAGGATCATATAGAGGCAGACAATGGCAAACTCCAGCACCAAGCGGTGGCAAGGACAGTGCACAGCAATACAGGAAACAAACCCAATGACTTCCCCCTTTTCATACCAAGCAAGTCTCAGCTGACAACACCCTTGGGAGGAAAGCTGGCATTATTTACAAGAAATTGGCATATTATCACAACAGACAAATGGATCTTGGACATTATAAACAGAGGCTACAGATTTCATTTTCACACTCTCTTCCAAAAATGAGAGGCATGCCGAACCTGCCACACAATCAAAGGGCAGAGGTTCAAATACAAATTTCAAAACTTATGGCCATGAAAGCTATTCAAGAGGTACCTACTCACGAACAAGGTCAAGGTTTTTATTCCAGACTTTTTCTGGTACCAAGGAAAGGAACCGACTGGAGATCCATTTTGGACTTATCCGTCCTAAACACATTTCTACTCGTACCAAAATTCAAGATGCTCACATTACAGCAGCTTCTTCCCATGCTGGGCAAGGAGTTTTGGCTGGTAACATTGGACCTCAAGGAGGCATACCTGCATGTCCCAATCAGACAAAGCTGCAGAAGATACCTCAGATTTCTTGCAGGTTCAATCCACTATCAATTCTCTGCATTGCCCTTTGGCTTATCTACTGCGCCCAGAGTATTCACGAAATGCCTGGCATCAGTAATTGCCTACTGCAGACTTCAAGGGATACAAATTTACCCTTATTTGGACGACTGCCTGATCCAAGCGGACAAGCACATACTTCTGGAACATCTGGCTTATGTAACACGGTTATTGAATTCCCTGGGATACACAGTCAACAAGGAAAAATCCAGGCTAACACCATCTCAGAAAATAACTTTCCTGGGTGCCAACTTGGACACAAACACCCAGATATGGCCTATCTTACGCCAGAAAAACAAGGGCAACTAACTAATTACTTCAAAATACTAGCAAATTGTACCAGGCTCACTGCAAGGAAAATCCTGCAGGCTCTCTGCTTCATGGCATCTTGCATTCTTCTAATCCCATGTGCAAAGTTGCATATGAGGAAACTTCAATGGTACCTAAAAAACCTACGGTCTCAACACAGCCACAGTTTGGAAACAATAATACCAATAATTCCATGTTTGCAAAAGGAATTTCTATGGTGGGCCCAAGCATGCCAAACAAACACAGGTCTTCCATTCTGCAAGCCTCAAGCAAATCAAGTCATCACAACAGACGCCTCAGACTACGCCTGGGGGCGCACATGACAGACAGGTGCATTCAGGGTAAATGGTCCCAAAAGGAAAAGCACCTTCACATCAATCAAAAAGAAATGCTAGCAGTGATAAATGCAATTACAATTTTCAAGGACCTCCTGCATCCAGGGCATTTATTGATAAGAACAGACAACACCACAGTAATGTGGTACATAAACAAACAAGGTGGAATACATTCATACCCCCTGTGCAGGCTAGCCATGTCACTTTGGAACTTGGCTGTGGAATGGCAAATCTATCTTCAAGCACAGTACTTGCCAGGATTGGAAAACACGCTGGCAGACAATCTAAGCAGAAATATGACAGATCCACACGAATGGAAGTTGCATCCTCAAGTGTTTACAAAGATAATCCAGGCGTGGGGAAGACCAGACATAGATCTCTTCGCCTCCCACAGGAATCATCAACTGAAAAAGTTCTGTTCAAGGACCTTTCATCCAAAGGCCTGGAGAGTGGACGCCCTTTCCTTCATTTGGGCAGCATGGACAGTTTACGCTTTCCCACCTTTGCCTCTTCTGCCCAAGGTGCTCTTGAAAGCAAGAGCAGACAGACCAAAGATGATACTGATTGCTCCAGACTGGCCAAGACAACACTGGTACCCACTCCTGAGGAGCCTAACACATACTCCTCCATGGACCCTACCTCTAATGCCTCTTCTACTGACTCAGCACAGCTACAGAACTCTTCACAGTCAGCTAAAAACTCTCAATCTGGCTGCATGGAAAATTCCCTAACACCACAACAGACCCTACTCTCCAAAGAGGTGCAGGATGTCATTTTGGAGGCCAGAAGGCCATCTACTAGAAAGGCTTACTCCGCAAAATGGAAACGTTTTTGCGCTTGGAATGAGAAAAAAGGCCAGGATCCTAGAAAACTGAATTTGCCTCAGATATTACAGTATCTAGCTGAGCTGTTGAACAGTGGACTTTCATTCTCCTCCATCAAAATTCATGCCTCGGCCATTTCTGCAGAATACAACACTGATCCACCCTTATTCTCTCACCCACTTTTAAGACAGCCCCTCAGAGGAGCTAAGAATATAAGACCTCCAAGGAAACAGCCAATACCAGCCTGGGATCTTAACTACATTCTAGAAAAATTAACATTACCTCCCTTTGAACCAGCTGCCTCAACAGGTTTGCAATATTTGCCCTGGAAAACAGCTTTCCTTCTGGCCATTACCTCAGCTCGTAGGGTTTCGGAACTACAAGCTCTCATGGCTGTGCAGCCCTTTCTCATCTTCCATCAGGACAGGGTTTCCCTACGAACCAACCCGTCATTTATGCCTAAGGTAGTATCCAGGGTAGCTTTAAATCAGGCCATACACTTACCTACCTTTTACCCCAATCCCCAAAACAAAGGGGAAAGGCTGCTACATTCCTTAGACATCCATAGACAGCTACGTTACTATTTGGACAGAACACAGCCCTTCGGGAAATCAGAACAACTTTTTGTGTCCTATGCTGTAGGAGCTCAAGGGAAGCCAATTTCCAAACAGACAATTTCAAAATGGATAGGCCATTGCATACGGTTTTGTTGCTCCTTTCATGGCAAACCTGTTCCTACAGGCATCAGATCCCACTCCACAAGGGCCACAGCTACCTCTACAGCCTTCCTCAGAGGAGTCCCTACCAAAGATATTTTGGAGGCAGCCACTTGGAGTTCTGTGCATACCTTCACAAAACACTACCACCTGCCTTTATATTCCAAAACTAGAGCAGGCTTTGCCACTGCTGTGCTGCAGGGCATTCTGGCTGCTCCCAGTTCCACCTAGTGCCTACCACCCTGTGCGTAGGTTTGGGATTCTACCCATCTGTGATTACTGCAGCTGTATGCACGATGAACATAGTACAGTTTTGTACCTACCATAAATGTAGATGTTCAAGTGCTAATACAGCTGCAGTACAGGTTTCCTCCTCCTTCCCCTCTTGGTAAAGGCCTAGTGGCTAACACCTCCTCATACAACCTGATTGGGTTATCCTTCTATGGTGTATTTGCTTGCAACTACTGTTTTTTTTTTTTATTATATTGCATTGCTTGACTATATATATAATATATATATAATATATATATATATATATATATATATATATATATATATATATATATATATATATATATATATATTTATGTATTGCCTTCCTTCTGGGGGCACCTAACATCTGGGGCAAGAAAGACTGAAGAATATGGCGTCGGCTGTGTCTTATATACCCCTGTCGCACTGACGTCAGGAAAGAAAGCGACAGCAACGACGCCGGACCTAGACTTTGGAATTCGGCCGACCGAGGACCCGCCTGACAGCAGAAAACCCATCTGTGATTACTGCAGCTGTATTAGCACTCGAACATCTACATTTATGGTAGGTGCAAAACTGTACTTTTCTGTGAGGCAGAGTATATGAAAGGAATGAGTATCAAGGAGGGCATGGAGATGTGCAATTTTATTATTTGCACTGCGGATATTAAGATGACCTAAAAGTAAAGAATTTGAGACAGGTTTGGGTAGTTATGGTGAGAGAAGTGGAAGAAGGAGTTGTAAAAGTTGGGATGCTTGTAGGGCCTGAGTTGGGGTGGATGTCACCATCTTTGAAGGTGGGAGTTTTTAGGGCAGAAAATGGGTAGTTGAAGCTGGTTAGGTATTTTAGTTTTTTTTTTAGAGTTGAGTTATTTAATTTAATGTGAGTAAGTCGATGATACTTGGCTAGCGGGTAGCAGGGTGTGGATGTGGTGTTTATTTGAAAATGGGTAAAGGTGTAGTTATCACTAGCTGTTTGTTTAGGAGAGTAGTTGTAGTAGTTATAATTAACTTTATTAATGGAGGTGAAGAGATAGGTGGAAGTGAGAATAGATATGAGAGTAAATAGTATAAAAAATTTGGTTAGGACAGGTTTAGTTGTTGGACATATTTTAGAGAGTTAAAGTAGATGACTTGGAAAATAGGGAGAGGAGAAATAACATCAGGATTTTCGTATTACCTGAAAACACAGAAAGTGAGGGTATTATTTCCTGTTTATCAAGCTGGATCCCTGACTTTTTAAATTTAAAAGAAGGACTTTCCTTTGGCATTGAAAGGGTGCACAGAGCTCTTGGGAAACCTGCCACTAACTCAGACTCTACTCCTAGGTCAATAATTATCAAATTTCTTTCATACTTGGACAAGGAACTGATTTTAAGATCTGCTTGGAGGAAGGCCCCTCTAAAATAAAAACAGAGCCTGATAAGATTGGTTAACGACTATTCATCTGGAATAATGGAACAAAGGAAAAAAGTGTGGCCAATGATAGTTTCTGAAATAAGTAACATCAAGGCACAACTTGCATATCCAGCTAAGATCAGAGTACTGTATGCCAACGAGATGAGGACTTGTATTGACTTAGTGGAAGCCTCTTCATTTATTAAAACTAATAATGTGATTACTTTACCAGAAGATATGGATTGGATGTCACCTTCTGTCAAGAGAACAAAAGAAACAGATGTCTGAACAGACGTCAAAAAGAAGCAAAAGACTGATACTGTTACAGCCAAATCTCTCAAAGCATCTACTATGAAATTAATTGTTTTAACATTACTTTAAAGGACCAATTTTACTGCTTTGAATTTTAAAACAAAGGTAACTAACTACTGGAATCTTTATCTATATTTTTTGAAAATAGATGACACTTGAGAGTTTTCACATTACCTCAGGTATGTAAAGCAGAGTACTTTTCTTTCACAGAAGGAGGGTTATATAGCACATAAAATATACAGTAAATCAACATACATAGTACGTGTGTATTTTTTCTTTTCTTTCTATTCTCTCTCCTCATTATTTATTTTAACTGCATCTTGTCTCCCTTTATAAATTCTCTATTTACTGTACTAATATAGTCTCTATATATTTAATATTTCACTGTCTATACATAAATAAGCCTAAAGTCTAGTTTTTAAGGTAGACTAATTGGAATAGTGAACTTAATTGTTATCACAATATTTGATTAATGATAGACCCTGTTATGCTTATTGGGATTGGGGACATGTTCGTGATTAACTCTGAAATGTACCATTCATGTACATATGTCCTTTGAATTATTTCCTTTTAGTATTAACATGTATGCCGCGTTGGCGGTGGTGGTCCTGCGGTAACGTTGCCGCCTCACAGTAAGACGCTGTCCGGTTCGATTCTCAGCTAGAGCGTCTTCTGCGTGGAGACATGCGTGAATGGGGTGTGCCTTCGTTGAAGGTTGGGCGTCGAGCTGGCACCTCGGCGTTTCATAAAAATCTACTGCCAATCATTAGCGGACCGGAGTTCCGCTGTGGCGACCCCTTACCGGGAAAAAGCCGAAGACCAGACCAGTATTAACATATATACAAACATATATATATATATATATATATATATATATATATATATATATATATATATATATAAAGGAGGGAAAAATGTATTGTTGGTTAAGAGAAGTGAAGCTTTTTTCACATTCTGTTTGCTTTGCCATAGCAACAGTAAACAATTGTAGTTTCGAAGGACACTGTGAATCTGCGAAGTGCATTTAGCCTCACAGATAACAAATAATAAGAAAAAGTAATGCTTAGTTACTAAAATGAAAAACAACCTAAGCAAGGTAAAATAAATACATAATAGGATAATTTGTAAATATTTTATGATTTATCCTCATAGGATGACATATTCTTGGAAACAACTGAAATGTTCCCAAACTACATGCGCACTTAAATGTAGCTGCTTGATTAAAAAGTATTACTCAGTTTGACATGCTGATTCCACAAGCTGTCAGCACTGTAAAAGTTACATTTTATGTTACTTGAAATTGACAGTCTCTAGAGCACATGAAAAGATACATATTAATTTTTGCAACATGTTATCTTTGCAGTTACCTCACACTGTACAAATTCACTTGGCAACTGATAAGCTATTCATTTAAAATATCATTTTAAATATTAAATGTGCCATTGAAATGCTATTGATATTTTGACAAAATATAATCTGAACTGCAAATTGACTTGAAAGAAGTGAAGTAATGCTTAGATTTCAAAGACAGTTCTTGACACTACAGTGTAAGTAAAAATGTATATTCACAAGGAAGTATTGAAATGTTTGTCTTCCAGTTAAAATAGCTTACTGTCAACATTTTGCGATATCAGAAAGTTCGAAGAGCTAGGAAATTACTATTTGTCTTTATAATGATTATTAGGCAGATCTTCGACTCTGCTTTGTTTAATGAATTATGGCATGTTTATGATGAAAAGTGAACTCAATTAGATGTTACAATAGTTATTAGATTAATGGTGGACACCGTTAGGCTTAATGGGTTATGGGGCATGTTAGCGATTAACTCCGACTCGTTTATATACATACTGTCAGTTGAATTATTTCCTATAATATTAACATAATATACGAAAGGAGGGGCAAATGTACTGTTGCTTGTGAGAAGTGAAGCTTTCTTTACATTCAATCAACCTCGTAAACTATTTCAGTTTTTTTTTCTCTTTTTTAACGCTCCTTGATTAGGAACAGCTATATTTGCTTTGTCATCGCAACAAAAACAACTGCGGCAGTTTCTATGGACTTTGTGAATCTGCGAAGTGCATTTAGCCTCACAGATGATTTTGTTTGTCTTTCGGCTTTTCCCGGTAAGGGGTCGCCACAGCGGAACTCCAGTTCGCTAATGATTGGCATATTTTTAAGAAATGCTGAAGTGCCAGCTTGATGCCCAACCTTCAACGAAGGCGCTCCCATTTACGCACACGTCTTTCGAATGCTACCCATCCGCAGGGAGGACATGCAGACTCCACACAGAAGGCCCTCCCAAGCCAAGCAGAGAATCAAACGGGAGAATCTCTTGCTGTGAGGTAACAACGCTACCGCCGTACAGGTAATACTTCGCTATTAAATTGAATTACTATATAAGGAAGGGTAAATTAGATAACTTAATAGAGCAACTTGTAAATACTTTATAAATTACTCACATTGGACTACACATTCCTGGAAACTCAACTGAAATGTCCTAAATTACTTGTGAACTTAAATGAAACTGCCTGATAATAAGCATAACTTACTTTAACAGCCTGAATCCATAAGCTATCTGTTGTATATATGCTACATTATATATGTCACTTGCATGTGACAGTCTCTAGAGCACACAAAAAATACTTATTTTTGCAACGTTCTATATTTGCACTAACCATACATTCTAAACTAACTCAATTGGCAACTGACAAATTATTTATTTGAAACAGTCTAAATATTAATTGTGCCCTTGAAATATTGTTGCCGTTTTGATAAAACAAAACCTGAATTGAAAAAGGGAATGATTTGAAGAAGTGAAGTATTGTAACCGCTATTGACACTACAATACGAGTAGAAATGTATACATTCAAGGAAAAAATTTAAATGCTTTACACATTTTAGTTAAAATAGCTTATTAACTTTTTGCTTTATCAGAAAATTTAAAGAGCTAGGAAATTATTTCTCAATTATTTCTCATTTGTCTTTATAATGTTTACTAAAGTGATGTTAGTCACTGACTTGTTTAATGGATTGCGAGTCGTGTACAAGACTGACTACTGAATGTTATTTCTGTTTACATATGTTTGCTGAATTTCTTTTATTAGTACTGATGTAAAACAAGGGAATGAAAGGGAAGGGACATCTCAGTTTTTGGTCAAGGGAGGAGAGGCTTAAGAGTATTCTAACTGCCCCGATAACACACTGAGGTGCTTTAAACACTATTTGATTAATACTTACCTAAGTTGTCTTGATTACCATATGGGTACCTACACATTAATTCTAGACCTGATGTGATTACCCATTCTGGAAACAGGTGGTGCCCTATGCAGGGTGGGAATTGTCAGGATGATCATAGTTCATTCTTAGACTCTGCTTTGTAAGTCTATAAATATGTAAAAGCACTGCACACTAGAATGTAGGGCGCCTCTACTCAGTCAGGATACCACTGATAAGCCATGTCTTTTCATAAGTGCAAGTTGAAGTTGGTGAGCTGAAGAGTGGGAAAGTAAAGGAAGAACAGTACACATACAGTAAATTCTTATTTCATTGGTAATCACTCATTGTCTCCTACAGAGTTCTTTTAGTCAAATTATTTTAGTAATCTATTTGTTGGCTTATTTAGTGTATGCTCCTCTGTTGCATTTAATTTATCCAAAATAACACATCTGACATGTTTGGGATCTCTTAAGGGTAACTAAATATTGGATATTTCCTAAGTCAACATCATAGTTTACACTACTAACATTCCATCCTGATATATAAAATACTGTAGAATAATAGAATAATATAGAATTTTATCTCAAGAAATTTCTCCATATAATAATTTAACATATGGAGCTCAGTTGATATTGCTGCTTAAAGGTACGAGTGATAATCCAATAGATTTATCTTTATCTATTGCATTAGGAATGACTTTCATTCCATGTTTAATGGGAAATTCATATTTACTTGTATTTGGTACTTTAGGTACTTTAGAATTAATGTTTTATACTTGTACCCAAGGGTGAGAGAGTGGTGATTGGAGCAGATTTCAATGGACATGTTGGTGAAGGGAACAGAGGGGATGAGGAAGTGATGGGTAGGTATGGTGTTAAGCAAAGGAATGCAGAAGGTCAGATGGTAGCAGATTTTCTGAAAAGGATGGACGTGGCTGTGGTGAGTACATATTTTAACAAGAGGGAGGAGCATAGGGTGACATACAAGAATGGAGGAAGATGCACACAGGTGGATTATATCTTATGTAGGAGGGCCAGTTTGAAGGAGATTGGAGACTGTAAAGTGGTGACCGGGGAAAGTGTAGTGAGGCAGCATAGGATGGTGGTTTGTAGGATGACATTGGTGATCAAGAGGAGGAGGAGTTGAGGGCAGCACCAAGGATCAAATGTTGAAAATTGAAAAAGGGTAACTGTGAGGTGGAGTTCAGGGAAGAGTGAAGACGGGCACTGGGTGGCAGTGAAGAATTACCAAATAGCTGGGTAACTACAGCAGAGCTAGTAAGGGAGATGGCTAGAAAGGTGCTTGGTACATCTGGACAGAGGAAGGATGACAAGGAGACATGGTGGTGAAATGAGGAAGTTTAGCAGAGTATTCAGAGAGAGGTTGGCAAAGAAGTGGGATTATCAGAGAGATGAAGAAAGTAGACCGGAGTATAAGGAGATGAGGTGCATGGCAAAGAGAGAGGTGGCAAAGGCTAAGGATAAAGCATATGAAGAGTTGTATGAAAGGCTGGACACTAAGGAGGGAGAAAAGGACCTGTACCGATTGGCTAGACAGAGGGACCGAGCTAGGAAAGATGTGCAGCAGGTAAAGATGATAAAGGATAATGAGGGAAACGTACTCACAAGTGAGGAGAGTGTGTTGAGCAGATGGAAAGAGTACTTTGAGGGGTTGATGAATGAAGAGAATGAGAGGGAGAGAAGGTTGGATGATGTGGGGATAGTGAATCTTGAAGTGCAATGGATTAGTAAGGAGTAAGTAAGGATAGCTATGAAGAGGATGAAGAATGGAAAGGCTGTTGGTCCAGATGACATACCTGTGGAAGCATGGAGGTGTTTAGGTGAAATGGCAGTGGAGTTTTTAACTAGATTGTTTAATGAAATCTTGGAAAGTGACAGGATGCCTGAGGAATGGAAAAAGTGTTTTGGTACCGGTTTTTAAGAATAAGGGTGATGTGCAGAGCTGTAGTAACTACAGAGGGATTCAGTTGATCAGTCACAGCATGAAGTTATGGGAAAGAGTAGTGGAATCTAGGTTAAGAAGGGACGTGATGATTAGTGATCAGCAGTATGGTTTCATGCCAGGAAAGAGCACTACAGATGCAATGTTTGCTCTGAGAGTGTTGAAGTACAGAGAAGGTCAGGAGGAGTTGCATTGTGTTTTTGTAGACTTAGAGAAAGCATATGACAATGCATAGAGAGAAGTTGTATTATCGTATGAGGAAGTCGGGAGTGTCAGAGAAGTATGTAAGAGTGGTACAGGGTATGTACTAGGGTAGTGTGACAGCAGTGAGGTCTGCGGTGGGAGTGACGGATGCGTTTAAGGTGGAGGTGGGATTACATCAAGGATCAGCTCTGAGCCCTTTCTTATTTGCAATGGTGATGGACAGGTTAACAGACGAGATCAGACAGGAGTCCTCATGGACTATGATGTTTGCAGATGACATTGTGATCTGTAGTGAGAGTAGGGAACAGGTGGAGGAGACCCTGGAGAGCTGGAGGTATGCTCTAGGGAGAAGAGGAATGAAGGTCAGCATGACCAAGACAGAATATATGTGTGTGAATGAGAGGGAGGACAGAGAATGGTGAGGATGCAGGGAGTAGAGGTGGCAAAGGTGGATGAGTTTAAATATTTGGTATCAATAGTTCAGAGTAATGGTGAGTGTGGAAGAGAGGTGAAGAACAGAGTACAGGCAGGATGGAGTGGGTGGAGAAGAGTGCCAGGAGTGGTTTGTGACAGACGAGTACCAGTAAGAGTGAAAGGGAAGGGTCTACAAGTGGGTAGTGAGACCAGGTATGTTATATGGGTTGGAGACAGTGGCATTGTCAAAAATGCAGAAGTTAGAGCTGGATGTGGCAGAGTTGAAGATTTTAAGATTTGCACTGGGTGTGACGAGGATGGGACAGGATTAGGAATAAGTATATTAGAGGGTCATCCCAGGTTGGAAGGTTTGGAGACAAAGCCAGAAAGGCAAGATTACGTTAGTTTGGACATGTGCTGAGGAGGGATGCTGAGTATATTGAGAAAAAGATGCTAAGGATGAAGCTACCAGGTAACAGGAAAAGTGGAAGGTCTAAGATAAGGTTTATGGATGTGGTGAGAGGACATGCAGGTGGTTGGTGTGACAGAGCAAGATGCAGAGGACAGGAAGAAATGGAAACAGATTATCAGCTGTGGCGGGAACAGCTGAAAGAAGATGATGAGAATTGTTTTATAGAAGTACTTTTTTTGAAGACTGACCAGAATTTTATCCTACTTGTATTTAAAGAAGAAAGAACATTAAATTATACTCCCAAGTTTATGCACACAAAATAACATTCAATGTTATCAAAGAATATGGTAGAACTACTATAATCAAAATAAAAAAAAGCAAAATGTTTCTTCCAACAGTAACTTGAAATGGATTTGACATTCTTATTAAACACTCATGGCTTAAATAATGCAAATAAAAGATCAAACTTACTAAAATATTTAAATCTAAATACGGCACAAGTAGTATTTCTCCAGGAAATGCATTTTAAGACTAATGATAGCTTTATTTGGAACCCTAAGGACTAGACAGTATTAGCTCAATCCTCCTATAGAACAGAGACAAAAGGAGCATCAGTTCTCTGGAAGAAAACCATAATCACTCCAAAATCACTCTGTGGTTCCGTGCAGGATTGCAATCACTGTTCTATCATGCATAGCATCTTTTCCAGACTGAAATTCTGATGAAGTTAGCCTGTGGTTGATGACGAAAGTACTTAACTGTTGTGGTTTCCCGAATGAAAGTTTTTGAGTACAGGAGTGTCGACGTTTTTTGGATTTTTGTCATAATCACTCCAAAAGCTGTTTATAAATATGAAGACAAAGAAGGTCTACTAGCATTTGTTATAATTAAATTTAATAACCGAATATGGACCTTGGCTAATCTATATTGGTTCCCAGGAATTGGAGCAAGAACGGTTAAAAAAACACCTAGATTTTATTTCCAACAATTATAAAGGAAATCTTATACTGGGAGGAGACTTTAATTGTACCTTAGAAGCTTCTGAAATGACCAAGAAGTCTTCGAATAGCAACTATTTCAAAATCCTTAAAAAGGTGGATTGATTCATTTCATTTAATAGACACTTTTAAAGTAAAAGATGATAAATCATTTTTATTTTCCCATAAAGACCATAGATTTGGAACACAAACCAGAGTAGACAAATTATTCGTAGTTCAAGATTTACAAACAAAAATCCTCAACTTCTCAATAGTTCCATGCCCCTTCTCAGATCACGACTCTGTGATAATGAAGCTCCAAATAGAGTTTAAACCTTTAATCCTCTCAACTAGAATGCCATCATATATCACGAAAATTAAAGAATTCAGACCCTGGATGTTGTCAGAACTAGAATTATTTCTTGAAATTAATAATACAACAGAAATCCGTAGTCATGGTTTGGGACTCATTAAAAGCGTATTTATTTGGTAAGACCCTTAGCTGGTACAAAAACAAAGTTAATGGGAATCTGAATCATTAGACTTGCAAACCAAACTGTTGACAGCAAAATCTAAAAAAATCAGAATTGTCCACAAGTCAAAAAAGAAATAGAGGAATTAAATAAAAAAATATAATGAAATTCTAGCACAAAACCTGTCCAGCCTTGGAAAAATTAAACGTAAACTCATTAGCCACCTCCCCCAGATATCTACATAACTTGTCTACAAGAATTAAAATACAATCTAAAGCAAATAACATTAGTAGTGCATATCCTGAAAAGAAAGGGAAAAAAGTATCAGATATAGGAGACATCCTTGAAGCATTTCGGTTCCATTATATGGAACACTTCAAACAAGAAGATTTAGATACCTACCAAATAAACTTAGATACAAACCTTATTATAAAAAAAATTCCAGAAAACTTAAAACTAGACCTATAAAAACATATATACTATAAAGAAATTGTTGACAAGATAAAAGAAAGTAAATCTAACAAAACTCCAGGGATAGATGGTATAATTACAGAAATGTACAAACTCTTCCCTTCAACAGTAATCTCCATTTTTCATAAAACTTTGCTAGAAGTCCAGTCAGAAGCAAAAATACCACCCTCATGGAAATATTCTCTCATAACACCAATTCTAAAAGATGATAAACCATCAGACCTTTGCACCTCATACAGACCTGTATCATTACTGAGTAATGATTACAAAATATTCATGTCAATCCTAACAGAATAAAAATCCCACTTTCAAAGACAATTAATGATCAAACTGGATTTTTATAGAACAGTCACACACATGATATTAAAAGGATACTTATTCATAGATTATGTGAATAAAGAAGATAAACACTTGTAATCTGATTAGACATTGAAAAAGCCTTTGATTCCCTCAACTGGGAATATCTATTTAAAACTTTAGCATTATTTGAATTTCCTCCTCCCTTCATCTTATTACTAAAAAACATATATATTAATAACTTAGCCTACATTAAATTAGGTTATTTCACCTCAGAAATCTATCCATATAACGAAAGGTACTAAAGCAAGGATGCCCCCTTTCTCCTGTTTTATTTGCTTTGGCTATAGAAATACTTGCAGAAATATGCAATAATCCAAGAATAAAAGAAATAGAAGTCTATGACCAGTACATATCTAACACAATGCTTTTTTGCTGATGATATTTTATTAACCCTATCAAACTCCAGAGAGTCATTAGGAGAGCTAGAAGTAATGGAGAAATTTTATAAGATTTCAGGTCTACACTTATAGATCAAAATTTCTATTTTTAAATAAGGAAAAAGAACTACAATTTACAGTTAAATCCATTCTAGGAAAACAAGAACTTATGCTACATTATTTAGGAATAGTGTTATTTAAAAATATAAACAAAACAATATTAATAAATTATAAAAACATTATCAAAACAAATATATATAGAAAAGTGGAACAAAATTATATTAACTTTTGAAGACAGATTGCAATTAATAAAAATGGTCTTATTGCCAAAAATACTATATGTAGCATTAGCAATACATGTAATTCCTGAAAGATGCATTCTTAAAGAAATAAACTCATGTTTAATAAAAGTTTTATGGTATCCCAAAAAAAATAGAGTAGCTCTAACTCATCACTTTAGACCCTGGAAACAAGGAGGATTTAATTTCCCAGAAATAGAAACGTATATAAAAGCATCTGTGCTTAAAATTACAATATACTGGATAAACCCAAATTATTTTGCCAACTGGAAATAATTAACGGCTGTATTAACAAATGAATTTAATCGGTTAAAAAAAATTTAACAGTAAAGAAATCAAACAAACCCTGGTACATTCTATGCATAAGTTGTTTGGTCTTTTGGCTTTTCCCGATTAGGGGTCGCCACAGCGGAACTCCGGTCCGCTAATAATTGGCAGTAGATTTTTACGTGCCGAGTTGCCAGCCCTGACACACAACCTTCAACGAAGGTGCGCCCATTCACGCATGTCTCCACACAGAAGACGCTGTAGCTGAGAATCGAAACAGGACAACGTCTTACCGTGAGGCGACAATGCTACTGCAGCACCACCACACTATAATATAATAAAACCTTCTAAAACAACACTGATTAATCATTTTGACCTTTTAACCCCATGTCCCATTACTAAGAACTTTCCTCACAAAATATATAGGGAAACTATAACCTCCTGGGAACAAAATGGATTCTTATGCTGGTTTCAATGTGTAAATAAATTAAATGTTTTAGATATACATATGATAAAAACTGCTTACAATATTCCAACACAGCACTGGTTAACCTTACAAAGTATTCTAATGTACACTCAAGATTTATGCAGGTTAATTAATAATTCCTCATTTAAAGATATTCCAAATCTAATAAGTTTTCTGTACGAATTTATATAGAATAGTTGTGAAAAGAAAAATTCCATTTCAAATCTATATAAAGAGCTAATAACATATAAAACAATTCCAAACCATCATACTGGCAGTTCTTAACAAAAGGTCAGTCAATGCAGTTAACAGAAGAAATTAAAACTAACATCCTACTATCAGTTAATTACACCTCTAATGCACAGTACTGGAAAATATTTAACTGGAAATGCTTACATAGAGCATTTTTAACACCAGATAGACTTGTGTGAAAAGTCAAATAAAGCAGACTTAATTTTATTACATCCATAAAAAATATGAAACCAGTCACAGCTTTTTTGTTGTAATAGGTGAATTGCAACTTTGTTTTTGTTAGGTTTTAAGGCTTAAAAGTTGTATGCACAACATCAGTGAAGGGTTCCAGCCAACTGACACTAGATTGGGCCAATACCTTGAATCAGCCATACACACACACACACACACACACACACACACACACACACACACACACACACACACACACACACACAGTCCCAAGCCTTTACTGTTTGCATTAGTAAATTTTGTTTTACTTTCAGCATAGTGTCTAGATTAATCACAACTCTCTCTAAAACTGTCAATCAGCGCTGTTTATGCGCCTGCAGTGTAAATTAAAGTATTCCAGAGCTACTTCAGTTAAGCTTTTGTTAGATACTGATATTTTAATCTCAGGTACTCACCTTTAAACTGATAATTTTTTCATGTCTTCTCCCTATGGGGCTGAACCCGCTCCACGTTTGCTACGCTCACTCCGCTCAGCACCACTACTGCCCTCCTATCCTTCCTTGATACAGTTAACCGGGCACGGGATTCTGGTAAAATAATTGCTTCACTTTTCCTTGACCTCTCCAAAGCTTTTAATACCATTTCCCACACTATCCTACTCTCTAAACTGTCCACCCTCCACATTTCTCCCCCTACCCTACAATGGTTCAACAGCTCTCTCTCTCCAATAGGCAGCAATCCACCAAATGGCAACAGTCTTTACTCTCCCTACCCCAATATTTCCACAGGGGTACCCCAAGGCTCCATACTTGGTCCTTTCTTATTTAGCATCTTTATTAACAACTTTCACACCACAGCCACGATGGTGCAGCGGTAGTGTTGTAGCCTCAAAGCAAGAGGTTCTCCCGTTAGATTCTTGGCTGGAGCGCCTTCTGTGTGGAGACTGCATGTCCTCCCCGTGGTCAAGTGGCATTCAAAAGACATGTGTAGAATGGGCGTGCCTTTGTTGAAGGTTGGGCATTGAGCTGGCACCTCGGCACCCGTAAAAAATCTACTGCCAATCATTAGTGGACCGGAGTTTTGCTGTGGCAACCCCTAAGTGGGAAAAGCCAAAAGAAAAGCAAACATTAACAACTTTCACACCACTTTCCCACAGTGCTCAGAATCCAGTATGCTGATGACTCTACAATAATATGCACTGCAAATTCCAGCTCTGAACTCCAGCAAATTACACAGAATGCCCTCACAGCTACTGAATCTTGGATGCTTAACAATCATCTTGCCCTAAATCCAAAAAAAAACTAAACTAGTAATTTTTACTCCTAGGAAAACCACTCCATTTGATAAAAAAATCTTCACTATACAAGCCCAAGACAATACCACTATAGAAGTTGTCCCACACACTAAATTACTAGGCATTATTATAAATGAAAACCTTAACTTTGACCTACACATTAACAATAACATCAAAAAAACGCACCAAAAGCTTGGTATGCTCTACAGGCACCAACACTTTCTTAGCCTCTCTACTAGACAAACCCTTGCAACTACCTTTTTATTGCCCTCTCTCCTTTATGGTGCCCCCCTCCTCACTAATATCAGAAATTCTACAAAATCCAAACTTGCTGTGTTACAACAGAATAGCAAAATTTGCAACCAAGGCCAAATTCTCATCCCACCACTGTAAGTCATGGAAACAATTAGGGTGGCTGGAACTCCCCCACCATCTCTCATTCACCCAACAAGCTACTGTGCACAAAATAATCTACAGACCCACAGACTGTCCTGCTCTCTCAACTCTACTTGCCAATACCATTCCAGCAGGCATCTAAGATCTGAAAATGATCTACTTCTAAAAGTAGATAAGCTCACCTTACCTGCTGGTCAACTCCTCTATGCCTTCACCGTCGCTAAACTATGGAACTCATGTCCACCTTCTATAAGAAACACAAGCAGCACCACCACCTTCAAACAAATACTGAAAAATCATCTCAACTCTTCCTGGCTATGTTCCTGCTGTATAACCTAACCTCTTCACTCTCCTTATATGATTACTAAACTCCCATGTCTTTTGCTACTAGTGACTGAACATACTTTCTCCATATTTATTTTTATCTTCACTTGTTGATACTGGTACAATAATACTGATTAATATATCTCTGTTTATACCACTCTGATTTAATTAATTGAATTCTGCTTTAATGTATATTTTCTGTATTTATTACTGCAATCAAACTAGATTCATGCTTTTATGTGTATATATTCTGTATAGGTTGCTTTATTTACTATCTGTAACACTGTTTCTGCATCTGTACTAATTAATGTTTATATTTTTTCTGTATCTCGTTGGAGCTTTTCTCCCGGGGCCTCCACTGAAAATGGGCTCTTTTAGGCCCAGTGGACTTTTCCCGGTAAACAAATGCAGTAAATAAATATTAGAATGGAATCGATCATTTTTTACAAGCTTTATTTAATGAATCCTTTACCCTAACTAAAGCATTGATTATACTAAATGTAAATGAAGGTCCGTACCTGAATAAGACAAATATGTATTTGTTATGGACAATACTTGCTATATGTAGGAAATGCGTAACCAGAAGGTGGAATTCAAGTACACCCCCGACCTTGGAAGAATTCTACACTTTACTATAGACAACTGCATCGATGGAAATAAAAATCAAAGAACTAAGAATCTATCCCAGGCCATTGGTAAATAATCCTTGGAAGAAAGTTGCATCTTTGTTGGACACCCTACAATAATCAGTATTGTATCTTTGATAACTGATCTGTTACTTCTATATTTAATAACATACAATGTATATAATTGAAAGGCTATTGTAAATATTGCATATAGTTTAAAATGATATTTAAAAATATTATGTAAATGTTATTTTAATTGAAAATAAAACATTGCTTGAGGGAGGGTTTTTATTCTGACAGCCTGGTACCAAAGACACTGTATTAGGGATGCAGAGTGTTTGCTCTCTGTGTCCGTAACTGCTAGTCACTGTTGCTGTTACACATAAGCATCGTTGCACATGTAACAGTGCAGAGCTTGTACTCTATATTGAGTGCTATTCTGCTCAAAGCATTAAGGCAGTAAGTGTTACAGGCCAGGTTTATGAGTTTGTACTTCCTTTCAGAGGTTAGTTTGCTGCCTCATCATTTATCTGAGTTTTAAATTGTACTTCACTAGGGCAGTTTGCATGCATATCCTAGTACTTTGTTTAAATCTGTAAGCAAAATGCTGCCTTGTGTTTACTTAAGGAAAAATCCCGCTTCGTTAATCTGCTGAATCATGCCTGCTAAGCAGAGATACTATCTATTCTTTCATGCTGGATGGATGGTTCGGAGCCGCTCTGCTCCACTGCCCTTCCTCTCTAAGCTTCGAGTTGGTTCTCGCCCGCCGCAGCAACCGAGGTTGGTTGCTTCGGTTCCTGGTGAGTGTTAGCTTTTTCTTCTAAAAGTTACTCTTTTACCCTTTTTTTTAAATTTTTTTCTAGTTAGTGTAGATACAAAACTTTATCCCCCCCCCCCTAAATTTTTTCCGTTTTCTTACTAAAGAACCTTTGGTTCTTCCTTTGGCCCCCCCTTCCCTAGTGGAGTGTTTGTGTAGTTTACTTTAATTTTATTGTACTTAAATTCTAGTATCACTACTAAAATTATTATTTTCCTGACAGGGTATAACTTGTGTGTTTGGGTGTGTGTTTGTGTACACCTGTCAGTTAGGAAATGTCTAAAGAAGCAAAGGTCTCGATTCAAGAAGTGTGATGCGTGCTGTCAGAAAATGTCTCTGACAGACGCGCCACACTTTGTGTGTATGTCTGGGGCCTTTGCACCTGCAGGACTCCTGTGCTGTGTGCCATGGCTTCAGCCCCAGGGTCCTGCAGGAAAGAAAAACAAGTTAATTCTGAGAGGCTTGTTGAAGCCAGAGGATTCCCTGTCAGTTTCAACAGGGAAGCCCTCTACATCATCGAGGGCGGGGCTCGGGCTTGAGCCGAGACCTCAGGTTGTTCAACCTTGCCTTTATCGGCTCCGGCTGGAGCCGATAAGTCTCAGTCCACAGTTTTGGGCTGGCTCGGCCCGGAGCCGAGAGAGGTTATTGTACCTCGTGTCGGCTCCGACCAGACCTTCGGAGCCGACAACTAGAAAGAGGTCTAGGTCACCTTCTCTTGGCCCCAGGATCTCCCCTGCTGTCTGAACGGAGCCAAAGGTCTCATTCCTCTAGGTCATCGAGGCTGTCCGATCATGACCTTCAGAGGGTAGTGAGTCGACTACTTAAGTCCGAGGCACTAGCCCAGATGCTTCAGAGCCCGACTCATCAGTTGGTGCCTGCCCCGGTCCATCAACTTTTTCCTCCTTCGACTCTTTGGGACCTCTGGCTCTGCCTGACAGGGGTGTGTTAGAGCCTGGCTCTCCTCCACAGTCGGCTCCGTCGCGCCCTCCCTCTATGCTGCCTCAGGCTCACTCCCTCATCCCGGACCGCAGAGAGCCAGCTCATTTCATCCTCTTCGAGGCCTCTCCTGATTTGGCAGAAGAGCCTCGGAAGAGGAAGTGCAAGAGGAAACACATTGACTCACCTGAGTCTATCACGCCAGACACAGATCTGGATGATTCTGAGGGTTCCCCGTTCCCCTTCTGAAGATGTCTCATTTGCAGACATTCTGGAGATCCTGAAACAGAGGGGAAATTGGCCAGCCCTCAACCAATCTGTGTATCTTGTGGCTCTCGTCCTTCCACCTCCTAGGTGTCCCCACCCCCTCATGCAGGTGGTTGCTAAGAAGGCATGGACGGCTCCTGATTCAGTGGACCCCACTCCCAGGAGACCCTCTAAATTCATCACAGCTCCATCAGACAAGCAATTTTTATCAAAAGGAGTTTCTGTGGATGCTATGGTGGTAGCTGCTGCCACAAAGAAGGAACTGGCTGATCCTTCAGTGCCTGTCCATCCACCTAACAAGGAATCTAGGTCCATGGATAGGTACGGAAGCGGATGTTCTCCTCAGCGACATTTACCATGCGCTGAATTACCTGTGCCATTTCAGCGCCTTCAAAGGGACTTGATCAAAGGTGAAATGTTAAAGGATCCTACAGCTGCGGGTTTCAAGAAAAATGAACACGCAGCTGGCTACCCTTAATTCCATATCTAACTCCTCCATGCGCCTCCTCTTATGCGGCCGATGGAGCGAGCAGAGGGACAGGTGTAGCCTTACGTAGGCACGCCTGGATGCGCTATTCAATTTTATGGACCCTTTCAAGACGTCCTTTCACGAACTCCCTTTGATGGATCATCTCTCTTTGGTCCTCAAGTGAAAGAAACCCTGACTAGGTGCGAGACTGATGGCAAGACCCTTTCTGCCGCCGGAGTCCTTCTAGGCCTTACCCCAAAGGCCAGAAGGGTGGAAGATGTGGTTCGTGAACAATCTCAAGGGACTTCGCCTGACGACAGAGTCGCTTTCCTACCAAAGGCAGAGGTGGGAATAACAATGGTAGACGCCCTAGGGGGGGGGGTCCCAGAGAACCAGGGCAATCGGAAGCCTTTCCTGACAAGCCCTTTCAGCATCCCTGAGGTGTTGCCCGACTGCCCATCTTCGAGGCAGTCGGGGAAGATTGTCACTGTACCCAGAAGCCTGGCTATCCCTGACTCAAGACAAATGGGTACAGTCCATCATTTCAAGGCTATTCTATCCTCTTTCTTCGCTTTTCCAAATCAGTCAAAAATCCCTTCCAGATGTTCCACCAAAGGGATATAGCAGCTTTGGAAATTTCAAAACTGCTTGCAAAAGAGCAATTCAGTCAGTGCCAGCAGACCAACAAGGATCCGGAATCTACTCAAGGTTCTTTTAGTTCCAAAGAAAACAGGGGACTGGAGACCGATTTTGGATCTCAGTGTCTTGAACAAATCAGTCAAGAAAACAAGATTTCGGATGGTCACGCTGCAATCCATTCTTCCCCTTTTGGGCAAAGGAAACTGGATGTGCTCTATAGACCATCACATAAAATGAACAGACGCCCAGAAGATTCCTCCGCTTCAGGCTGGGAACCAGTCATTTTCAGTTCAGGGCCCTGCCCTTTGGTCTCACCACTGCCCCTGGTGTTTACCAAATGCATGGCAGTGGTAGCTTCTCACCTGAGACGACAAGGATTCCAGGTGTTTCCATATTTGGACGACTGGCTTCTCACAGCTCCCACCAAGCATCTCCTTCTGATGGCCAGAGATTATACTTTTTGTCAAAAACTGGGTATTTCAATAAATTGCGAAAAGTCTGTTTTGTCGCCTTGTCGTACTATTACCTACATAGGCAAATTTAGATACTATAAACATGTCTGCAAGGCTAACCAAAGGATATCAGACATTCACAAATTGGTGTCACTTCTTCAACAACGACAGAGCCAAAGCCAGGTTAGTTCTAAAGGTGTTGGGAATCATGGCAGCGCCATACCTCTCCTTCCATTGGCCAGATACCACATGCGGATCCTTCAGTGGATGCTTTTTCTCAATGGTCATACCAGGAACTTCCAATGTCTCACACCATTATGATCAAAAGCATCTCATGTGGTGGAGGTCTTCCCCAGCTCCTGTCGGAAGACCATTTGTTCCACCTCCTCCGGTTGCTACTCTGACAACGGATGTCTCTCTGATCGGGAGGGGGCATTATCAGGGCAGGACAGTCCAGGGCACATGGCAACCAAACGAATGCCACTTGCACATAAATGTTCTGGAGATGAGAGCAGTGCTTTAAGCCCTTCAACACTCTCTTCCCTTGGGAAAGATTGCAATCCAGACAGACAATATGTCTGTAGTGTGGTACATCAACAAACAAGGCGGAACCAGATCATACCCTGTGTCGAGAAGCACTCAGACTGTGGCAATGGGCGATTTCTTCTCAGCACATCCGGGAAGTCCAATCACATTGCGGACAAGTTGAGCAGAGCTATACTCATGCCTCACTAGTGGTCTCTGAAAGACTCTGTAGTGAGAGAAATCTTTCAAGTGGGGTCAGCCTTGCTGCAATCTTTTTGCTACTCCCCAAAACAGCAAGTGCAGAGAATATTTCACTCTATTCCCTTTACCAGGCCAACCCAGCAGGGACGCCTAGTCCAAGTTTGGCCCGGGACTTCTGTATGCATTTCCTCCTTTCCCACTGATCTCTCAAGTAATACAGAAAGCTATCAGAAGGCCTCATTGATCCTCATTGCTCCTTACTGGCCTCGACAAGTGTGGTTCCCCTTTCTACATCGATTTCTTTTGGAGCGACCGTGGAATCTGGACCTAGTTCCAGATCTTTTGATCCACCAGTCGGGTCAGTTTCATCGCTCTCTGAACCTCACTGCTTGGTTCCTCCAGTTCCAACCGTAGCCAGGCTTCCTCAATTATCTCACTCTGTTAGAGATATATTGATAGCTTCCCATAAATCTTCCACTCGAAAGATTTATTTGAGTAAGTGGAAACGCTTCTCATATTGGGCACAAGGATAGGACATAGATCCTTTCACCGCTTCCATCCAACTAGTCCTTGATTTTCTAGCTGAACTCTTCCATGCAGGTTCATCTCCATCTACTCTTAAGGTTCAATTGGCAGCTATTTCTAATTTCCATGTGGGTATTTCTGAATCTGCCCTAATGTCCCACAAACTTTGCAAAGCCTTTTTGAAAGGAGTTTTTCTTCTCAGACCTCCTATAAGAAATCCTCCTTCTCCTTGGGACCTAAATTTAGTTCTTGCTTCTTTGATTCTTTCCAACCTGCAGCTTCATGTTCCTTGAAATTATTATCATGGAAAACTCTCTTTCTGGTGGCTATCACATCAGCTAGAAGAATTTCAGAACTTCAAGCACTCAGTTGTCGTTCTCCTTATCTTTTGTTCCATAAGGACAGAGTTTCCTTACGAACTAACCCGTCCTTTTTGCCTAAGGTGGTTTCAACATCAAATCTAAACCAAAGCATTGACCTCCCTGTCTTTTTCCCAGAGTATTCAAATAAGTCTGAACAAAAATTACACTGCCTGGATGTTCATCGTCAATTAAGGTACTATTTGGATAGGACGAAACAATTCAGAAAATCTGATCAGCTGTTTGTCTCCTATGCGGAAAGCAGAAAGGGACTTTCAGTTTCAAAGGTATCATCCAGATGGCTAACATCTTTGATTTCCCTGGTATATGAAATTAGACAACAAAAATTGCCTAATAAACCTAAAGCCCATTCCACCAGAGCTTTGGCTACTTCTTTAGCCTTCCAAGACAGACTGCCTATTGACACCATTTGTGCAGCGGCTACTTGGGCTACTCCTCACACTTTTATTTCTCATTATAAGTTGGATTTAGCTTCTAGGCATAGAGCTAATTTTGGTTCCACTGTTCTCAGGAGTCTGTTCCGTTAGGCCACCCGGGACAAGGTGCTAGGGACGGTCCCATCCAGCAAGAATGAAGATAGACATCTTAACATATAGAAGTTATGTTCTTACCATAACGCCATGTTAGTTGTCTTCTTCTCTTCTTCTGCTGCCCCACCCTCCTTCCCCTGGCCTGGACAGACCTAGAGGAGTTGTGATCGTGACCTCTCTTTCTACCACCTCTTTCTTAGTCATATGCTATTATGCATATTTCTTGGTTCAGGATGTAGGTCACCCTTCTTTCTTCCTGTTGTTAGAGGTGGATTCTGTTTTACAGTTATACTGTTACTGTTATAAGCTGGGGTTAGCTTACAAACGAGATCTGAGGTAAAGCATTGTGGGATATTGGAACCAACTCTCGAGAGCTTTAGAGTGGCGAGAGCGGAGCAGGTGGGGCCGAACCCATCCAGCAAGAAGAAGGCGAGAAGAAGACAACTAACATGGAACGTTATGGTAAGAACATAACTTCTATTTTTGTACTGTAAATTAATTTACTCCAGAGAACTTGTGCTGCTTTTTTTCACAATTGCATTTCAGTTGTAGCATTCCATTGCTAGCAGGAAATAGATTTTTAAACTAGTTAAGTGCTTATTTTATTTGTCTGCATTAGGCTATCATCGAAGCAACAATTCACCAGACAGGAGTAAGTTTGAAGCCCCCAAAACCTCATTTACTGGAAACCTAGAACGTTTCTAGCAGATTTAACTCTTCATTCGCGTTACTCTTTAAATTTAGAGTTTTGTCACATTTTACTAGTACATCACAGTATCCGGTGAGTTAAGTGTTGTGATGCATCTTGCCCTTGTCCTGTCTTACTTTTTTGGGCTTGTCCTGTCTTACTTATTTGGGCTGGGGGGGGGGGGGGGGTTGTTAAAAAAAAAAAAAAAAAAAAAAGCTTCATAAACTTTATTTTTGAAACTACAGCCCAAATAAATTGTGTTTCTCTTGGTGACATTGCCTTGCGGATATTTTCATGTACTCTAGTGTAAAACGGTAAGTTACCGATTGTGACAATACACTTTAACTATTAACTGGCACTTTTTTTTGGAAAGGAACCTTCATAGTTTGACTTTATTGTGGATGTTCCACAAACAGCCACCTGCTGGTTATGGGATATACCTTCCTTTTTTTTTTTTTTTTTTTATTTGTTCTGGATACATAATTATCCATACCTTCCTCTTTGAGAGGTAGATTCAGACCCATTCACGTGTTCTTTACGGTTCAAGCTGCCTCCATGGCTAGGACAAGTGCCTATAATTTATGAAATATTTTGTCCCACATGAAGCAGATGATTTATGTATGTCTTTCTCTTCACCCTTGTAAGTTTAGTTTTTTTTCTGTGTGCAGGTACAATGTGCAATGCCAGATTAGTGCTGCTCCATCTTTGAACCTCTATGCATGGGGAGCCTGTAGCATCAACACAGGTTCATCCTGTGTTCAGCTCCCCTACTGCCCAAAGTGACAAGTCACCCATCAGTGCTCAGTCCTTCCCTTCTTCGCTTGTTTTTCAGATGCCATTTGCCACCAGTGCCCCACTGGGAAATCGGACAATGTTGGTGATGTTTAGTCGTATTCTCTCTGTCTTGCCACTTGTACAATTCTCAGCAAAAGATGGGAATTTTGGACATGACTCTGTGTGCTTTGTTAGTTTATATTCTGAAATATTTAATTATGTAGGAAAAATCTGATTAAATCATGGCTGAGAGGTTGGTCTGACATTTTTTTTAGTCCATAGACGTTGGTGTGACTTTTACAGATGATAATCTGTCCTGTTTATGCTTTCATCTCTAACCATAAAGTATAACACCAAAGCATAGCAATGTAGAACATAATAGAACTCCTTGATCCACTTTATCTGCCCCGTATCCATGGGGGCAGATTGTGGATTAGCTGATCATAGGTAGGAATCTTGTTCTAAAGCATGGGAAGTCTCTGACACAGGAATCTATCTCTCCAGCATGTCCTATTTATTGTTGTGGTGAGGTTTAGATCCCTAGAGTGTGTGGCTAGAGTGGATATGGTTTTCTTTAGGTGGAGCATGTCCATCAATTCTGGGTTGGACATGGCCTTGTATGTCAGGCAGAGATCACCTCTGAGCAGGCGGTATACAACTGAGTACAGCTGGAGTTTCTTCAGTCGAGCTGTATAGGGCATCTGTTTGAGGCCAGTGATCCTCTTGGTGAGGTACTTCTGTGTTCTTTCCAGCTGTTGCAGGTGTCTTGTAAGGTACATCCCAAATGGGGCATTGTACTTTATGATGGGTCTGATGAGTAGAAGGGCACAATGACCTCTTTTGATCTGGATACGAACCCTTTTGTGATTAGGTGGGCCACATAGAAGGATTTTCTAACCACTTTGGTAATGTGGTTATCAAAGGAGAGATTGCTATCTACTTGAATCCCCAGATCCCTTATTACGTCTTCCATATTTAGGGGACTACCACCTATGTGGTAGTTTGTGGGTACTTTGTTTTTTCCAAATGGGATGACTCTGCACTTTTTGGCATTTAGCTTGAGGCCATGATTTTGACACCAGGTATCTGTCTCAATGAGACCCTTTTGGAGGATGTCTGTGTCAGCCGGAGAGTCAATTATAGCCCCTAGTTTGCAGTAGTCTGCGAACTTGCTCAGCCATAGTCCTCCTGTGCTTGCCTGTACCTCTGAGAAGTATATGCCAAACAGGAGGAGTCCTAGGACTGAGCCCTGGGGAATGCCACTTGTAATCGGTTTAGAGTCGGACCTAGCTCCCGCAACTCTCACCATGTGGGTTCTGTCCGTGAGCCAGCTGGCAACCCATCTTGTGACATAGGAGTTTATGTTCAGGCTGGTGAGCTTGTCTATAATACCAGAATGGGGAATGGTGTCAAAGGCCTTTGAGAGGTCTAGGTAGGCTGTGTACAACCTTTCCCTCGTCTGTAGCCTTGGTAATTGTCACAAAGTCCCCCAGGTTTAAGAGGCATGATCTGCCCTTAACAAAGCCGAACTGGGTAGGGTCCAGTGTTTAGAGGTTCCCAATGTCTCTTAAGAGTTCCATGATGATGCGCTCCATAGCCTTGCAGACCAAGCTAGTCAGGCTTATAGGGTGATAGTTCCCGGGGTCTGTTGTGGCTCCACTTTTGTGGAGCAGAATAACCATTGCTGTGCGCCACTCTATGGGTATGTAGCCCGTGGAGAGGCTGAGTTTGAACAGTGTGTTTAAGTGAGGGCTTAGTCAGTCTTTGAGCTCATGTAGGACGCAGCCTGGGACACCATCTGGTCCCATTGATGCTGTGTTTTTGGCTTTGGAGAGGGCTGTTTTAACCTGAGTGTCTGTGATTTCAGGGGCTGTACATTCTTCTGGTATAGTTATGGGCCCTTTTGGGGGTGAGAGGGGGGTGAAGTTTGCATTGAACTTGTCTGCCAGGATGTTGGCGATATTGGTCGGTTCAGTGTATTTTGTGCCATTCTGCATGAACTCCGAACAGATCTGAGCATTACCACTTAGATTCTTGACATAGCTAAAGAATGCCTTGTAGTTATCTTTGGAGTCCTTGGCAATTATTATTTCGAAGCTAGCCTTGGATGATTTTGAGGGATCGTAGTTTCTTGCTGATACTGATCAGGGATGTCTTCCCTTCTTGGGATTTTGCTCTTTTCTGTACTAGTTTCCTCCTCCTGTTGTATAGCTTGTTTATGGCAGGGGTCCACCAGACTGGCTTCCTTTTCTTGGAGGAGTGAGTCTTAGTTTTGCTTGGGATAGCATGATCCATGCATTCTTGTAGGTGCCTATAGAATGCATTAGTAAAGGATTTTGCAGCTTGGGCAACGTTATCCTTTAACATGGGAGCTTTGAAACTTTCCACCTCAGTCGTAATGTGAAGTTTGCTTTTGAAAAGGTTTTCATGGTGGTTTCCTTAACCAGGGGTGGGGGCAGAATGTGGATATCCAGACTGATTTGTTTATGGTCAGATCTAACCAGCAAGGGGTTGACCTCCGGTGTGGAACACCGGTCGCCCATGTTGGTGATGACCAGGTCCAATATGTTGCCACCTCTGGTGGGAGTGATGACCAGCTGATCCAGGGAGTTTTGACTTTATAAATTCTAGGAAATGTTGGGTAAGGGAGTTAGTACTTGAGTAGTTCTCCCAGTTAATGTTTGAGTAATTGAAATCACCCAATATTAGTGTGTTTGGTAGGACCTTTGTTTACAGAAATGTGGAATGGGGGTCCTGGGACGTGGTGGGTGATCTTTAGCAAGTTACAATTTGAATTGCAGTTTTTCCCGTTAGTTTCATGTGGATTATCTCTGAAGCATCGTGCTGTGCCACTAACCTGGAGGTGTGGGTATCCTTGATGAATATGGATACGCCCCCGCCTTTTGTATTTCGGTCCGGATTCTGTGTGCGAAATGTATGGTATGAGTTGTAGCCTGGTAGTGCTGGTGTGCTCTCTGGAGCTTTAAACCAGGTTTCTGTTACTGCACATATATCGATTTTTCTCCATACTGAGGAGTGCCTCGAGTGCGTCTATTTTGAGGTTTAGACTTCTGGCATTGAGTAGCATTACCATCAGTTTTTTATTTGTGCTATTTACGGCGGTGGGTTTGTCTTTTGAGCCTTGCCTAAAAAACGCACTATGGGGGTGGCAAGAGCCTTGGCCAGTATTCGAAAGCCTAAGGGTGACAGGTGCAAGGCGTCTCTAGCGAAGCAGCATGGCTTGTCGAGCATTTCATCCCAGGCAGACAGACACTGGATCTCCTTTGACACCAGAAACTTAGCCACTTGTTGAAATTGATCATTTTTTTCTTTATACCGTGGTATCATTCTTGGTGAGGGCACGATGCTACTCAGGGTTAGGGTCATACCGGCCTGGGCTACGTGATCAGAGTGCTCTTCCATGTCGTCCAAGGAGGTACAGCTCAGGTCATTCACACCACAGTGACAGAGTCATATTTGTACTTGTTCTGAAGTGACCAGAATGCTTGTTTTATGTGGATGATCCCGGTACCCGACAGGCAGCTAACAGTAACTTTCTCTTTGTTCAGCCTAGTGAGTGGGATGTCAGTGTGCCTGACTATAGAGTCACCTATTACTAGTGTGTTGGGTATGTTTTTTGGCCTTATGGGATGTTATTGTGTGGCACATTGGTTTTGTGAAGTATGTGTTTCATTGTGTGTGTTGGGGGGGGTGGAGGTTGCTTGGATGTCTGCTTTTGAGGTCTCTGTTGCTTTTGCAGATTTATATTTAGAACTTCCGAGTGTTTTCGTGTATTTGTGTGTTTTTTGCCGGTGCTGGTTTAATGGGTGTATGTGAGACTGGTGGTGTGATGCAAGTATTTCCCTTCTCGTCTTATACTGTTTGATCCAGTCTTGGGTTGAGAGAGCTTAGCCTCCAGTTTGGCTGTATAATTGCATCTCTCGCATGTATTAGTGTTTGGTGGTAGGAGGAGAGGGTTATCTGTGTACATGCGGCAATTGTAACATTGCCTCAAAATGCCCAGATTCAACAGTTGGACTGGAAAGTACACCTGAAAACTGCCTTTTGGACATGCCTGGATAGGTACATTGAACTGTTTTACTGATTGGCTTGTAAGGTCGAATAGAGAGTCTTGTCCATCTGTACAGTATAGGGGGGGGGGTCTAGTGCTAGGGTTTATAAGTGCTTGCTATGAGTTTTGAGCAAGTGCCGGGCTGAGAAATAAATGATTTGAGTGCTTAAGTTGAAAGTTTGTGTAGTTCCAAGGGAAAATTTGAAGATGAGACTTTGTGGAGCCAGGAATAGTTATACCCTAGCTAACCAGCACTGCCTTGCATGCAAAACCGGGCAAATGTGTTTTTTATAGCAAGGAAATGGAAGAGAGAGAAATTAGCCAAAATGGCCAATAACATTCTAATTTCTGGGCTGACACAACTCCTCCAAGGACAGATAGGCTGCTCAAAGCTCCTGTGTCTCACAGGTGAACAGAGAAACTTCCTTCTATCTAAGTAAGGTTTGGGCAAACAGAGACTTGTAACACAGCCCTGAATTCAGCACTAACCTGAAAACTGGATTATACTAGCTTAGAAAGGTGGGAAACACGTATATTTTTTTTGTTTTTGTTTTTTCCAGAAAATAAAGCAGATACAATAAAAAAAACACTTTAAATGCACAGAAAAAGATACTTATTGTTATACATCTCAGATAAGAGTTGTAGTCGATGTCCCTAGTAATAAAGTAGGAAGAAACACAAATACAATAAAAGCAGATGATTAAAGTGCAGTATATATATTTATATATATATATATATATATATATATATATATATATATATATATATATAATATATATAAATAGAAAACAATAGAAAACAAACTGATTTAAACAAGTTACCCAATTAACCAGAAAAAAGCTCGAAACTGAGCCCTGTTCCAGCAGTCTTCAATCAGACAAGTTCTAACTGCACACTCCTGCGACTATATATAAAAAAATGCACTTTATCTGCTTTTACTGCATTTCTGTTTCTTCCTACTTTATTACCTTATTTTGCCTTTGTCTCTTCTTAAAAGTACTCCATTGTGTTTATTCTGCTGCATTTATTTCTGCTTGGTAGTAGCCTGATTAAATTGTACCTGTTATTCTAAGTCTTTTGGTTATTGCACTTAGGCTTCAGACCAGTTGTTTTACATTAAGAAGGTTTGTGGTCTGCACTGTTGTGGCAGGACAGGTAGCTTACATCCTTCTAAGTTGGGAATTGCTGATTGAAGGCTCAGTGTCTGTTGTTCTAAAAGTGTATTAGTTTTGGTTTAAGCACTTGGGCTCCAGGCTAGTTATTTTACATTAAGAAGGTTTGTAGTCTGCACTCTTGTGGGAGGAGAGGCTAGATTCTACCCTTCTGAGCTGGGAATTTCTTGTTAAAGGCTTACTGTGCCTGCTCATTTGAACTGTTTTTCTGATATTGGTGTGCCTTGTCTGCTGTAGCATAGACAAGATTCAAGCCTGCTGAATCTAGCTTTGTTTGTATAACTTGAGCACTAATCCAGGCCATCTTTTTTGGCGAAGCTTCCCTTGCACCCTAATGGCAGGAGTGTACGGTAAGAACTTGTTAGATTGAAGACTGTTGGAACAGGGCTCAGTTTTGAGTTTTTACTGGTTAATTTGTTTAAATCAGTTTGCTCGTTTTCTATTGTTATATATAACAAAAAAATGCACTTTATTCATCTGCTTTTACTGTAATTGTGTTTCTTTCCACTTTGTTACCTTATTTTGCTTGTGCTTCTTCTTAAAAGTACTCCGTTGTATTATTCTGCTGCAGTTATTACTGCTTGTTAGTAGCTTGATTTAAATTATAACTGTTTTTCTAAGCCTTTTGATTTAAGCACTTGGGCTTCAAACCAGTTTTACTTTAAGAAGATTTGTGGACTGCATTGTTGTGGCAGGACAGGTAGCTTACATCCTTTGTAAGTTGGGAATTGCTGATTGAAGGCTCACTGTCAGTTATTCTAAAAGCGCATTAGCTCTGGCTTAAGCACTTGGGCTTCAGGCCAGCTATTTTACATTAAGAAAGTTTGTAGTCTTCACTTTTTTTGGGAGGAGAGGCTAGATTCTGCCCTTCTGAGCTGGGAATTTCTGGTTAAAGGCTTATTGTGCCTGCTTATTTGATGTGTTTCTTTCTGAAAGTTGTGCGCCTTGTTTGCTGTAACCCAGAAGTTAGTAGTTTATTGGCCATTTTGGGATAATTTCTCTCTCTTTCATGTGCCTGCTAGAAAAAAAACGCATTTGTGCGCCAGGCAGTACCGGTTACCTAGGATTAAAGTATTCCCGGCTCCACAAAGTCTGCTCTTCAATTTTTCCCTTGGAACTAGACAAACTTTCAACTTAAGCACTCAAACCATTCATTTCACAGCCCAGCACTTGCTCAAAACTCATAGCAAGCACTAATTCACCCTAGCACTAGACCCCCTATACTGTCCAAAAGGACAAGGCTCTCTTTTCGTCCCTACCAGCTAATCAGTAAAACAGCTCACTTTACCTATTCAGGCATGTCCAAAGGGCAGTTTCAGGTGTACTCTCCAGTCCAACTGGTGAATCTGGTCATTTTGAGGCAATGTTACAACTGCCTCATGTACACAGACAGCCCTCTCCTCCTGCCACCAAACACTAATATATGCGAGAGATGCAATTATACAGCCAAATTGAAGGCAAAGCTCTTTCAACCCTATACTGGAACTGACAGTCAAGAGGAGAAGGCAAATACTTGCAACACGCCACCAGTCTCACATAGACCTACTAAACCAACACCGTCAAATAACGCACACAAATACACGAAAACATACTTTGTTGCTTTTGCAGATTTTTATGTAGAGCCTCTGAGACCTCAAAAGCAGACACCCAAGCAACCTCCACACCCCATCACAAACCATGAAACACATACTTCACATAATCAGTGTGCCACGCAATCACAGCCCTCAAGGCAAAATAACATACCCAACACACTAGTAATAGGTGACTCTATAGTCAGGCACACTGATCTCCCGCTAACTAGGCTGGACAGGGAGAAGGTTACAGTTAGCTGCCTGTCGGGAGCCAGGATTCGCCACATAACACAAGCACTCAGGTCACTCCAGAACGAGTATAAATGCGACTCTGTCATTGTCCATGTTGGTGTGAATGACCCGAGACATACCTCCCTGGACTACATGAAAACAGACCTGGAAAAGCTCTCTGATCACATAGCCCAGGCCGGTATGACCCTGAGTAATATCCTACCCTCACCAAGAATGATGCCACAGTATAAAGAAAAAATTATCAATTTCAACAATTGGCTAAGTTTCTTGGTGTCATTCAAAGGGGGTCCAGTATCTGTCCACCTGGGATGACATGCTCGATAAGCCGCATTGCTTCACAAGAGATGGCTTGCACCTGTCACCCTTAGGATTTCAAATACTGGCCAAGGCTTTTGCCGCCCTCATAGTGCCTTTTTTAGGCAAGGCTCAAAAGACAAACCCACCACCGTAAATAGCACAAGTAACCAAAAACTGAGCGTAATGCTACTCCACGCCAGAAGTCTAAACCTCAACATGCATGCACTTAAGGCACTCCTCCGTATGGAGAACATAGATATCTGTGCAGTAACAGAAACCTGGTTTAAGGCTCCAGAGAGCACCCCAGCACTACCAGGCTATAACTCGTACCATACCTTTTGGCCATAGAACCCTGACTGAAACCCAAAATGTGGGGGTGTATCTATATTCATCAAGGATACCCAGACCTCCAGGTTAGTGGCACAGCACAATGCCTCAGAGATCATCAATGTGCGACTAACAATGGGCAAAACTGCAACTCAAATTGTAGATTGCTACAGATCACCCACCATGACCCAGGACTCCCATTCTGCACTTCTGGAGACGCTGGAAAATATGAAGGTCCTAATGAACGCCCTAATATTTGGGTGATTTCAATTACCCAAACATTAACTGGGAGAACTACTCCAGTACTAACTCCCTTGCCCAACTCTTCCTAGAATTTGTAAACTCTAGCACCCTGGATCAATTGGTCAATACCCCCAACAGAGGTGACAACATATTGGACCTGGTCATCACCAACATGGGCGACCGGTGTTCTACACCGGAGGTCAAACCCTCGCTGGTTAGATCAGACCATAGACTAATCTGGATATCCACATTCCGCCCCCACACTCAGTCAAGGAAACTGCTGTGAAAAACTTTTCAAAAGCAAACTTCACATTACTTAAGACCAAGGTGGAAAGGTTCACAGCCCCCATGCTAAAGGACAGTGTTGTCCAAGCTGCTGAATCCCGTACAAAGGCACTCTGAGCACCTGCAAAAATGCATGGTTCGTGCTATCCCAAGCAAAACCAAGACTGACTCACTCCAAGAAAAGGAAACCAGTCTGGTGGACCCCTGCCATAAACAAACTATACAATAGGAGGAGGAAACGAGTGCAGAAAAGAGTAAAATCACAAGAAGGAAATACATCCCTGATCAGTATCAGCAAGAAACTACGATCCCTCATAAAATCGTCCAAGGCTAGCTTTGAAAGATAAATTGCCAAGGACTCCAAAGATAACCACAATGCGTTCTTTAGCTATTTCAAGAACCTAAGTGGAAACTCTCAGATCTGCTCATAGTTGGTGCAGAATGGCACAAAATATACGGAACCGACTGATATTGCCAACATTCTGGCAGACAGGTTTAGTGCAAACTTCACCCCCCTGTCACCCCTTAAAGGGCCCATAACCATACCAGAAGAATGTAGTGCCCTAGCAGTCACTGGAACACAGATTAAAACAGCCCTATCCAAAGCCAAAAATACAGCTTCAATGGGACCAGACGGTGTCCCAGGCTGTGTCTTACACGAGCTCCAAAATGAACTAATCCCTCACCTAAACACACTGTTCAAACTCAGCCTCTCTACAGGCTACGTACCCATAGAGTGTGCGCACAGCAACAGTTATCCCACTCCACAAAGGTGGAGCTGCAACGGACCCCGGGAGCTATCGCCTTATAAGCCTGACTAGCCTGTTCTGCAAGGCTATGTAGCGCATCATCATGGAATTCATTCAGAGACATTAGGAACCTTCAAACATTGGACCCTACCCAGTTTGGCTTTAAGGGCAGATCATGCCTCCTAAACCTGGTGGACATCTTTGAGACAGTTACCAAGGCTTTAGACAAGGGAAAGGAGGTCCACACAGCCTACCTAGACCTCGCAAAGGCTTTTGACACCATTCCCCATTCTGGTATTACAGACAAGCTCACCAGCCTGAACATAAACCCTTACATCATGCGATGGGTTGCCAGTTGGCTCACGGATAGAACCCACACGGTGAGAGTTGCAGGCTCTAGGTCCAACTCTAAACCAGTTACAAGTAAAGTCCCCCAAGGCTCAGTCCTGGGACCCCTCCTATTCGGTATATACTTCTCAGAAGTACAGGCAAGCACAGGAAGACAATGGCTGACCAAGTTCGCAGATTACTGCAAACTGGGGGTCCTAATTGACTCTCCAGCTGATACAGACATCCTCCAGAAAGGTCTCACTGAGATGGATGCCTGGTGTCAAAATCATGGCCTCAAGCTAAATGCCAAAAAGTGCATAGTCATCCCCTTTGGAAAAAACAAAGTACCCGCGAACTACCACATACGTGGTAGTCCCCTAAATACAGAAAATGTAATAAGGGGTCTGTGGACCCAAGTAGATAGTAATCTCTCCTTTGATAATCATATTGCCAAGGTGGTTAGAAAATCCTTCTATGTGGCGCACCTAATCACAAAAGGGTTCGCATCTGGAACAAAAGAGGTTATTGTGCCCCTCTACTAATCAGACCCGTCAGAGTACAATGCCCCATTTGGGATGTACATTACAAGACACCTGCAACAGCTGGAAAGACCACAGAAGTACCTCACCAAGAAGATTATTGGCCTCATACGTATGCCCTATGCAGCCCGACTGAAGAAACTCCAGCTGTACTCTGTTGCATACCGCTTACTCGGAGGCGATCTCTGCCTGACATACAAGGCCATGTCCAACCCAGAATTGATGGACATGCTCCACCTAAAAAAACAAATACCCAAGAGCCGCACATTCTAGGGATCTAAACCTCACCACAGCAATAAATAGGATGTGCTGGAGGGATAGATTTCTGTCTCGGAGACTCCCCATGCTTTGGAACAGGATTCCAATCTACACTGGGCAGAGCCCCTCACTAACCATCTTCAAGAGAAACATTGAGCGGATGTGAAGCAGAAAATTTACCCCGGGGATCACTGCAGTGGCTCTGCTGGACCGATGCATGGGGAACTAATCTAAGGGTGTGGCGAAAGCCAACACATTCTGGCTAGGCTTATAGATGCCCTTTGACAGCCTAGTGCTTACCTGTGAACCTTATTTTATACTATAAAGTAATGTTTGTAGTACAGTACTTTAATGTTGGTTAAATTATAAAGGCCATAACGACAAACATGTCCATTAGAAACCCTCTGATAGTCCATCTCAAAACATGACCAGACCAAGAATCATCATCATCATCATTCAGTAATTTAATTGTATATCAGAGCGAAGAAATTTAAAGAAGACCATGTCAAAATAATCAGCTGCCTTGAACCTAGTAATGAAAAATATGCATGTAAGACTGACCTTGTTTGTATTCATTAGGACAAATGTTAACAGTTGTTAGGCCTGTTTCTGTTTCACACCATGCTGGGAAACAATAACAACTTACTGCTCAGTAGTCACAGATATGTTCACAAATGTCCTCTGGTTTGTAGTTATTAATAAGAACAGCTGATCCACAACAAATACAGAAATTCCTCTGTTATGATTCTAAGCTCAGATCATTTTTAGATCAGAACTTTCTTGGAGGAAACACTTAAGCTAAACTACAGAATAGTTAGTTCATTATCTAGGTTGGATGATGTATGGTTGCCGAGAAGCAGTGATCACTGACTTGCAGACTGTCAAACCCTTTTATTTTTTTAATTGTTTGAATTTAACTGGGTAAACGCATAAGGCACCAAGGCCCTTTTTGTGGTGATTCAGAACCACTGTTTCAGTATAACCTACTCAGAATCACCTAATAGGCAAAAAGAGGCTAAGGGAATTAAACCATGGGCTACAAACTGAAGTTTGTTAGCAGTTCATAGCTTTAATCCTGTATGCTACTCTATATTTCAGCTCTGGGAATTTAATGTTTTAAAGGTAGCAAGATGCAGATGGCCGATACTATCCTCTCCACCTCCAAAAAAGAAAAAAATACAGTGATCCATGTCTCAGCTAATTATGTATCATTAATAGTATTAACCATTTATGATGCTCTATCTGATACTGTTTGACAGTTAAATACATTGTAAATGTAGGAGCCACCTGAGAAATTGAGGCCCCATGTTGACTACTAAAAATAATTAAAAAAAACAGTTTTCTAAACAACATGGAGAACCTTAACAAGACAACTTAATTCAGTCAGTGCTGACAATCTAGCAGGATGGCAAGGTTTATTTTATTTATTTTTTTATTTTTATTAATTCTTCGATTACTTGACAGGTAGGCTAGTTCAAGGATTCCTTTCAGCCATAACCCAGGTGCCAGGGCATAACACACATCTGAAATAAGTAAAATGCTGACACAGCAGTTAGGATCACAATTATAATGAACATTCAGGTTGCTACTTTTCCCAGTAGTTGAGAACTAGTTCCCCCGAAGGAGAAATTGTACTTAAAGCAAAGGTAGCAGCATTTCCCAGTAGCATGTAAACTACTGACAAAAAGTTAACAACAGCATTAATACATTTGAGAAACTGAGAGAAGTACCAAAGAAGAAGTGATAGGATTCTTTTACAATAACATTCTCAAGAACAATGATAGATATTTCACAGCTAATGCTCTGTCAGAAAAGTGGAAGTAATCTCTCATTAGGTAAGATACTAATGGGGTAGAACATTAAGTTAAGCTATGCATAATTTACTTGGTTTCCCAGGGAATGGTGGAATACTAATTAATTTAAGGGTTGCTTTACATTACATACTAATAATTGATTGGTAAAATATTCACATCACCCCAGAAGGTCTAAGACAACTTGAACTTCCTTATAGGTAACAAGGCACTTCACAAAATATGGTGTAGTATATAGTAGACGTTACTGTGCACAGAACTCTGTACAAAGTATGGCAAGTGTAACACAATCATCCAACAACAGCGATACAAGTCCAATGCATACATGGTCTTTTAACAATGCATGCATAAAAATAGCATTTCTGGCAGCAGAACCTGAAAAACAAGGGATTAAACCATTAAGCCATCTCATTATCAAGCATTTAGGATGGTCAGTTTTGCAACCACTGCAAACATTCTTTTTTTTTTTTGAATAAGGCTGATGCAGGAGAAACTCCCTTTTCCTCAGGTGCAGCATCCTAACAGTTAATTATTAAGGCGATGTAGGTGGCAAAGTTTTCTGCATGGGGTGAAATTAGGGCCTTTTTCCATCACACACAAGTAGGACTCAAATTCAGCTTTAAATGTTCAGTATTCTGAATGCAGGACTGAACTAAGGTTGAGTTTAAAGTCATCCTGTTTATGACTGAGACATGGAACAAACAGTTCAACATAAGGCTTGTATGGATTGCAAGCTATGGCTCTGTAACACAGTTACTAATGCATCCTGAAGCTTCTGTGGTGATGGACTTATTGAATTTTACCCATGAGGTACTAATTACAAAAACAGTTCATTGAGTTAATACATTTGTTTGCAGTTCATACTTCTCAATTGTCCAGAAATTTGCAGAATGTCTAGATTTTTGCTTCATATTTTTGGTCTGCCCATCATAAAGTTTGTGGTTTCATAGCAAATCACTGAGGACTACAGTCAATAAATGACCCATTTTGAGTTTCAGACTTCATATCATACAGAATATACATACCAAAGCAAAGCCTGCTATTTAACAACATTCTAAGTTTATTAAAGCAACATTTAAAGTCTGTCCCTTATTTTGGGCCTTTGTGTGTGTTATTTTTGGCTTTCTCCATAACTCCTGTATTGAGAGAGGGTTATGCATGACATGTCATTTATAGCCCTCTAGGATCACATTTACTGACAGAGCCCATCCTGACTATTATTATTTTATTTTTTGGCTCTTTGCTTGCCCCCCCCCCCCCCAACTTCCAGCTGACCACCTGCTACTCCACCCCCCCCCCCCCCCATGATCTGTGGCCAGTAATGTTTAATTTTATTTATGTATGTTGAGAGGGACAGAGATCTGATACAAAAGAACCAGTTTCAGTGTCAGTGTGTCTGTGACAGACACACCAGCAAATAGGCAACGAACAAAATTTGAAAAAAGGTGACATTGTAAAACTGTACAAAACTTTGTACGGGCTTTGTCTTGATGAGACTTGAGACCTCACCACATAATAAACAAATGTTCAACACCCAAGATCAAATTATCTTTCCCCCAGCTGAGGCTACCCTTATGAAGTAAAAGGGGAGTAGGGGCATTGTGGGTGACCAGCCAGTATCCTTCTGATAGAGGCCATTACAAACTGGATGGAAAGGGAAATAGAGCCAGTCAGTTGAGAGGTGAACCACAGCTTAAATATGGCATCATCATCTACACTTTCAGACTATTCCTTAGGCCATATCCCATGCTGACATCATCTTAGGAGGATGGACTGGACAGTGAGGAGTGGCCAGTTGAGGATATGTCCATCCTGGGCCCTAGAGCAACCATGCCTTTAGTCCTCCCATACACCCAGCCTGATGATCCTTCCAAGCCCTGGCTACAACCAGGGTTTGAGGAATGATCTGCCTATGACAGCATGGACCCTACCCCCTGCATAGGCATGGCCGTCCTCCTTGCCAGGTCCATCAGACACCATAGTCATAATCGAACTTGTCTCCTGGGCAAGTAGTCGGGGCTTTTTCCCCTCTATGTCACCGTATTGGCTTAACCTGAATGATTTTGCTTGGCCCATACCAAAGAAACACAAAATACTGAAAAGGCTACTGTTCATCTGAAGCATAGTGTATCATGTCAACTGCCTATGCGTCACTTAACGCTGCTTAAAAACTAATGTTGCTAACCTGAAGCTAGCTAAATCAGTGCTCTTCACTAGAAATATTTTTCCAAACTCTCCCAATCCCATCAGCATACATGTCTTCTGAAAAAAAAAAGATGCTAATCATATTAGTATCCTATCAGGTCACTTTTAGTTATAAGTAAAGAGGATTCCACCAAACCAGAAAACACTAGAAAGCCCTTGAGGGCTTTACTCAGCCATGGCATTGAGAACATGGGTTATGTGGTCAAATATGGGATTGCTTGTAAGATGTGCAACTGCCAAACAGTTAAACACATGAATTTCAGCTTCTCTACAACTCAAAATATGATACAATCAAAAAGTTGAAAGGTAAAGGTTCAGGACTTAAAGGTGCCAGAGATAATTGGCTATGAATATTCAAAACTCTTTTTTTCTAACGGACACCTCAAAATATAAAATTGTTATTCCTCACATTCTTCAACTATATTGCTGTACTAGAAGAGATGGTGTTTGTCAATGTTCTGAACTGAGGGTCACTATGCAGTACGACTTTCACAGCAATGTTCGTGAAAACACTATGCTCTTGGGTACCACATTTCACTTGTCAATGACAAGATATGTACTTTCTGAATAAACTGAAAGATGGCAATGTAAAAAGTACATTGTAAACAAAATCCATCTTCTTTTGCAACCCAGACACTGTTTTCCACAAGTCTTCATGCTAACCACAGAACAACTGATGTTCTTCCATATCACTGTTGCAGTATTCCTTACTCAAGGAATTCCCTGCCAAAGTTAGCCCAACGTCTGGCCATTATACCAACGCCATTAGGATTACTAGTATAAGATATATCGCACACATGATTCCCACTCATCATAATGGGCAGTAAATGTCAGAACGTCTTGAACTCTGTGTTCGATCCTTAGTTTGAACACTCCTACTCACACAAGACAAAGGGGTGTGTTGTCCATCACTTCTCCACTCGTTACCTAACATTGTGGATGATAGGGTTTTGATCCCATTTAGGCACCTTTTTTCTGAGGATGTGCTTTGGGTTCTTCAGGAGGCCAGGATGCCCAATACCATGAAACCTTATTTGCCCAAATGTAAGAGGCTTTCTGCTTGGTGTCTTGCTCGTAACCTGGAACTACTTTCTGTGGAAGCTCCTTTGGTTCTCCCTCTTATTTGTGTGAATTGCTCCATGCTGAGTTGGCCTACTCTTCAGTTAAAGCCCACCTTTCAGCTATTTCTGTGCGTCTGCCTTTGACTCTTTGGCTTCTAGATTTGAAGTAAAACAATTTCTTAAGAGTCCTTCATATTAATCCTTCCAGGAAGCCTATTCTGCCTTCCTGGTACCTTAATTTTGTTGCTGAAAAATTGACTCAGGCTTCTTTTGAGCCTGCAGCTTCAGCTTCCTTACAGCATTCTACATGGAAGACTGTTTTTCTTTTGGCCCTTACTTTCAGCTGAACTCCAGGCTTTTATGGCAATTCCTCCTTTAGTTTTTCATAGGGACAGGATGTCTCTTTGTACTAATCTTTTTTTTTTTTTTTTTTTTTTTTTTTTATGCCCAAGGTAGTTAATGAATTATCTCTGAATCAGGCTATTCATTTGCCCATTTTTTTCCTTTTCTGCAGTCTGCTAGTGAGAAGGTTCTTCACACCTTACATTTGCATAGACAACTCTTGATATTTAGATAAAACTAAAGGCAATCGTAAATCTGAGCAACTTTGTGTTTCCTTTCTTGCTAGGTCTCTAAGTTTGGCTGTTTCTAAGCAAGCTGTTTCTTCATGGATCTCTAAGGCCATTTCCTTTTGCTACTGTCTTCACGGGGAAAAACTTTCTACTTCTGTTGAGGCTCATTCTATCAGGGCTGTGGCTTCATCTGGTGCTTTTTGAAAGGATTGGATACCAATGCCATTCTTGAGGCAGCTACTTGGACTTCTTTGCATTCTTTCACTAAACATTGTAAGCTGGATATGGTTTCTAGGGCTTTAGCCAGATTTGCCCGGGCTATCCTACATGGCTTTCTTGAGGGGTCTGCTGGGCCTTACTCCTCCCAGGTTTCGTCATGAACTTTTGTACTCTCCATAGAGTAAGGAATATTGCAACAGTGATATGGAAGGACATAATGCAGTTGTGTAAAATCTTAACTGTAACATTAGGTGTCCTTGACTTCATTGTTGCAATATTTGCTCCCTCCCTCATTAACCTTTTCTTAACTCCTTTTGTTCTTTTCTCCTACTGGATGCATATGTTCCTCCTGGGGCTTTTCAGTTCTGAGATAGGTACATCCGTACGTCATCTTTATACCCTACGCCATGAGTGGAGTGCAAATTTGGTGCACTGTACTAGTAATCCTAAGGCTGGTCATCTGGCTACCCTTGGCAGAGAATCCCTTGAGTAAGGAATACTGCAGCATTCAAGGGAAGGACATCTACTGTTATGGTGAGATTTTACACAACTGTACTTTGTCATGTCATAAAGGCAGAGGAGAATTAAAAATGAGAAAACGCATTTTAAAATGGGAATCTGCTTTGTGTGAACATATTGACCCTTGGAGAGAGATGTTGTGTTAAAGAAACAGCTATTTTTCTGTGTGTGTATTTTTGATTATTTTGCCAAGTCAAAGCAGACCTGAAAGATGCAAATTTCTGTGACATACTGTTTGTGCCTCGACACTTGTGTACAATGCTGTGATCCCTGAAGTATGTCAGTGCCCTGCCCAACTATTCTCATTATGGTACTAAATTACATTTGATTACTTTGCTGATGCAAAAGCATTGTTAAAAGTCGCATACATTAAAAGCAAGTGTACAACAAGCTTGACAAGTTAAATTAATTCTGATACACCCAAAATTTCAAATGGGTGTAAACAAATCTCCTTGTTACCTGTGACAAATTACCCCTCTAAACACTGAAAGCAAGAACAAATGTAGTTCTCTAGTCTGCAGAATAACTGCAATTTTTCCTGATAAAGGCAACAAAAATGAATCAATGTTCCAACATGTATGCATACATTGTGATGATCAGAAATACACAGTGCAAGGAATGTGTAACATAAATTTTAATGAATATTGTTTTCAAGTGTTATTTACTACATTTATGTGCCGATTAAAAAGCTAATGATGTCTATTTCTGCCATTCATTTACCGAGGCTTCTTAACAGTTTGCTTCTGTTTCTAGAGTGTTATCACTCAATGTGCGACACAGTGACAGAATGCCTGGTGTTTCATCTCAAGACTATATTTAGGAATGGTCATCTCATTGCTGACCAATACCATTGAGGTACTTTTAAGTATGCACATTTGAAAGATGAACAAATAAAGGTGAAATAGGCAGGATGTGCCTAAAAACAGTAACTCTAACTGCCCTTCAGTCTGAGACAAAAGTCACATGACACAGATCCACTTAATGATAGCTGTCATTTAAAGATGTAGCTTGCATAATCATCACTGCATATTACACATATGTGCACATATATGATATATCCCTTTTACTTTAAAGAAAGATTTAAAGAATATATATACAACTCTACCTTTATAACAACCAATGGGGCAGAGATTGCGCATTACTATATCTGCACTATATGTTAAGTGATATAAAGCTATGCAGTGAAAACAAAGCTTTTGATTGTATCCATGAAAATAGTAATGTTTAACATTTACTGACCTTTTACAGGTCCAGTCTGTTTAATTCAAAGCTATAGCAAGAACATTTGAAACCATTAGCAGCACACCCATTTGGTGTTGCTACTCCTTGTCTGTAAATGATTGCCATTGAAAACTTGTAAACTGTCAGTATGGCAGTGTACAAAATTTCATTAAGCAGTCACAATTTGCAGTTTCTTACGAATGGCTTGTGAAGTGTTTTTCTTTTTCAGGGTAGTTTATCTTAAAAATTGGACATTTTGACAAGTTTCTAGCTGTTGACTGACTTTAACGTATGGTTTGAGAGTATGATCAATTAGAAAACACAAGAGATGCAGCTAGCTATCTATGTTCATGGTTCTCTTGTATGTACATACCAAAACTTTTCTTTGTGAGACTTCACTGAAAACAAGATCTTCCTAGTTGGACATCACTATTAACACATGTAAATGACTAAATAAAATCTCTAAAATATATTGTTGCTCCCCTTGCCTACTCAGGTGTTTCACCATTCCATGAAACTACCAGCCTTTACCTGTGCTGCCTGTCAGACTATTACTGATTTTTAGTGTTGTGTCCAAATTCATATTTTTCTAAAATACAAAACCCACCACAATGCTGTAAATTTACTTTGCTACAGTACAGAGAAGGGCAAGCTCAGAGTGTGGTGATGAGCATATATCTTGGTATCGGGCAACCGTCAATGTAACATGCTGATTTCCACTATTGAAGGATTAGGATTGCATTAAAATGATGGGAAATCAGGAGAGAAAGCAAGAACGCATTGTAGACAAAGCGTTACACATTAATGGGGACTCTGCACCAAAACATCTGTTATGATTACAAAAATGTGCATCTAAAATAAAGGGTTTAGGAATTTTATTAACTATTTCCTCATGTAGGCCATAGCTTCTGAGGACTTGTTTCAGTCACAACTTTTCTATTGGTTTCCTACAAACATATGTAATGAATTATTCCCATCAACAAAATTTTCCTGTCAAGCCATGCATTTCATACTTAGTCAGAAAAAAGCTCACAGGCCTAAAAGATTATCTGCAGCCATGCTACAACTGTGGTATAGTAAATGGACCCCGAATAAAAATAGCAGAGAGTTCTATCCGTATAAGTCATGATCTTGGAGTTTGGGAGCGGACTAGTTGAAAGGTCTCCATATGCAAATAAATATGATTGGTATGTTAACAGCAAACATACAAAGATGGGTGTGACTTATGAACTGCGACTGTTCAAATTTTTGGTTAAATGGCTTCTCTTAATTTGGACACTTTAACAGAATAGAGTATGGCTATGGGCTGCAAACAAGCTTCATACTGTAGTCCCGAGTTTGAGTTTTTCAGACTCCATTTGGTTGCTGTGCTACTGAGCAAGTCACCTAACCAGACACAGCTCATGGTTCACTTCTAAAAGAGATGCACATGTAATTACCTGTTACATAACAGACTCGCAACCTTTCTTGCTTAAACACCAAAGAATTATGGAACATCATTATACATTATAACTTTAATTTGCAAACTTTTGTATTTAAGGGGACTGGTACTTGCCCATCCTTTTATGCAGCAAAGGCAAGGACAAAGTAAAGGATATATGCATGCAGAATTTAGAATGCCTATTCAAGCAAGATCTTTTCGGGAGACTGAAAGCAAAGTACAGAGGTAAAAAATACTTCAAGAACACAGGGACACCATAAACACCTTATTAAGGAGCAAGCATTAAATGTGAATTCAGAAAATGAAAGGGAGAAATCTGGGATGGAAAGCCATGAAAATAAATTTGGGAGAAGAAGAGCGACCGTGGATAATGAAAACAGAACCTGATTTCAGGAAGTGGGAGGAAAGTAACACCAGACAATCCAACCCAGGCAAAAAAAGGGAGATAGACAAAAGCTTATATGAATGCAAAACTTAAAGTAGTCCGTCATGAAGCAGATCTTTGGGAAGTAAGAAGCAACTGAGCTGTTCAGCACAAGCCCATATGGACACAGAGAACATGAAAACTGCAAACACAGTAAACAACCATCAGACTAAAACTCCTGTAACCTAAAACTTTGAGGTGGTAACACTCAAAAGTAGCTACTGTGCTGGATCATAAAAGTTGATGTACAGGAAGTAGAAGAAGAACGATGATCCTGAACACAGGCCACGGAATGTGAAATTGTCTGGAGGGTTATACTAGACTATGAGCAATGATTATGAATTTAGAAGGTGGGGGCCAGGGTGACTGTGGACATAGGTTCATAGCTAGGACATAGGTACTAGGCAATCAGTCTGGAGACCATTCCAAACCTAGCCAAAAAAACCCTATTCAAAAATTTCCTCTAGCTTCAAGGATGGCAAGTCAGGATAATACCGGGAGAGAATTTGAGGCTTCCCCTCCAGTTGTCTAGGTTTACCTTGAAGGTGGCAAGACAGTTATTGTGCTTGACATGTAGTGGAAGTCTGTTCCAGGGGTAAGGCGTATGTTAGGATAGGAGTCATGCCAACATATCTTTTTTTTTTTTTTTTTTAATATATCCGCTTTGAAGCAGTAAAAGTGAATATGGATAATGCAGTGATCCTGGACTAACAATTTATGTAGCTAGATGAAAGCAAAGGCTACATGCATACTGAAATTTCAGTAGCCAGTTAAGTAGCAGGATCTTAAGAGATGAGAATATCCTGAGTTCCAAAGTTGAAATGCACATGGATATAGGGAAGCATGAAACCCATAAAGAAAGTAAATGGACTTCTAATACAACCCCCAGACCCTACAGTCAGAGATGAGAGTTCCTCCCTAACTCAAAGTGCAAATTGGACAATTGAATGGGGAACAGGAAATTCATCCCTGGTCTGGCACCTATGTCTCTAATGGACACGGGCAACCTGTAAATAGTTAGTATACCAGACCCCTGCTTGTAAATGTTTCATCTCCCAAGTCTCTGCTTACACTCATCAAGGGTACTAGCACTTGTCGGAGATTAAGGATACATGGCTTAAGGTCCTTGTGGTCATTAGCCTAGTAAATTCCTATGAACTTATAGTAAGCAGAAACTACTGTACCATCCAGCATGTGCAAAGTACTATATATTACTTGAAAGAACAAGCACTGACCATGTATTCAGGAGGTAGTAGAGGCTGACCCTATAAAGCAAGTTCATGATATGAATTTGCACAGTGGAGGTAAGGCTGGACAGTGAGCACTGAATATGAATTGAGGTTAAAAGGGTGAAGAGGGTCAATACAAACTAAACATAAATTCAAGAAGTGGAAAAGTGACCTAGATAATAAGCACTGAACATAAATTCAGGATGGGAGGGGTTTACCTGAGAAGCTACAGGCAGACTTTGAGTAGTTATCTTATGGGTGATTCACCTTGTGAAGTCCAAAATGTCCCTGTGCAACTTATTCCTAAAATGTGATTTCACTGATGCTGCAAGTTCTTTGATTTTCAGTCTTTGTAATGGAATAGGTAAAGGCTAGCAGAGGAAGTTCTGGAAATAAATATCTCACAAAAGATATTAACAGAAAGATGGTGGACAGGGACTACTGCCCTTGGATCTACTCCTTTGACCAACAATAAATTTATCTTGGATCTCAAAATAACTAAAAATCTGATTGTCATCAAAGTTATGGAATCTTGAGTTGCACCCACCAGTATTATGGATAATTTAAAACTGTATAGCTCATCAGATGAGTAGCTGAAAGCACAACTGTAAGTGGTCAGAACCTTTTCAGATAATATAAGGATGTCATTAGTCTTGGTAATTGTGCAAAAGTAACATTTAATGCAGGAAACCTGCAGCACAAAGAGAATGTTGGTCTGGGACAAGAATGTGATATAAAGGAACTAAAGCAAGAGAGAGTGTGTACGGGAATTGATGAAGGATCGACAAAACATGAAAAAATGCAAGCAAAACTCAGGAATATTTTAGAAGACTAACATTAATACTGAAAACAGCCCTGATATCAGTGTACATCAAGATTATATATTCCTCTTTCTGGAGGAAGTATGGCCCTCCTCATCAGATTCAAACATGGTGAAAGCTAGCTTTGAAACATGAAGAGAACAAATCTAAGATGGCTTCCCTGCTTAGTTTAGCAGAATCATATTGGTGTTAAGTGGGAATGGAAACCAAACCAGAAGCAGACAAAAATCAGGCAGCAACTGAATGTGCTAAAAAAAATCTAATACAAGGAAGGGGAAGGATCAGCTGAGAAGGCAAGAAATGTGGAAAAGACATAAATATAATCGCAAATACATAAAACTCCTGGAACAACCTCATGACTATCAGGAGCTGATGCAGGAATGGTTAAGGAGAGGTGAATTTAAACCAAAAGATGAAAGGTTAATATTAATGGCCCAGCATAGTGGACTACATTCATATTAGTTTGCTTTGGACTATTTTGAAAAATAAGTGACTGAGGAAGAGCAAAAATGTGTAGAACAAAACCTAGAGAATTTTGAAAGGTACAGTAAAGAAACGTAAATATGGGAAAGAGAGAGATCTCGTATGGTGAAATAATTGTGAAAAGGCGAAAGCCAAACTTCTTAATACACAAAAGCAACACCAAAGATATTTGAAGAGAAATACAGGCAAAGACGTCTGGATTTGGAAAAAATTACAATGCAAGAAGTAAGAAAACAAAGGGATAAAGTAGAAAAGAGGGTTAGTAATGGAGAAGTTAAAGACACAGAAACTGAAGTTATAGATTACCTGTGAAGTGAAGGATTTAGTGCAGAAAATCCACCTCTGGTAATGTCACAGCATGATGGATCAATGAGTCCCCAAGTTAAGGAGAAACCGATGGGGAACTGGAAGCATCTGATCACTTGCCACATGAAGATGCCCTGGAGCCTTCAGTAGGAAACCATTACAAAAGTTCAGCTGAAGTTGCACAGCAAGGGGGAACGCACAGGAAACATTGGCAACTCTGACAGAGTCAATGTTAATAGGCCAGTGAGTTCACATATGAAAGAGCAGTGGATGATGCAGTATGCAGCTGAAGAGAATGTCACAGGAAGATGTTCTAGGTTTAATTTCTTTTTTTAAAAAAGGAAACATCTTAATCCCGTATGATACAGGCAACTGTACATTTATATAAATGAAAGTAAACCATACTGACAATTTTAGTTGCAAACTTGTTAATCAAGCATTACATAGCTCATTCCTCCTCTGCCTGTTTTGTTCCCATGTAGTGTTCCCACAATTCCCATTTTTTTCTATGTAATTTGATCCTACCCTTTTTCTAAAGATCCCAGTTCCAGTTGTTTTATCTCTGTTATTATACTCACTACTTTTAGTACAGCTGGTTTAACTTTGATTTCCATGTTCTAGTAATTGCTTTTTTGCAACCACCATAATTAGACTCAACAATGCCTTACTATGTATAGGCAATTCCAGTCCTGTATCATAGCTCAAAAATAATTTCCTTAGTTGCACCAATTTGCACACCCTGTATCTCTGACAGCGTAGTCTACAGGGAATCTTTAAAGTCTGTCAGTATGCTCCCAGTTACCTCTTTTTTCCCCATCACACCTCCAACATTTGCTATCTGAAGAAAGATTCTTTGGAGTCTACTTGGGGTACAAAAATACCTGTTAAACACTTCCAAGCAAAGATCCTAACTCTTCTAAACTTTGTTTCATATTTGAGAGACCTACATGTATCCCCTCACTCTGCTGCGGTAGCTTTGTCGCCTCACATTAAGACGTTGTCCTGTTCTATTCTCAGCTAGAGCGTCTTCTGTGTGGAGACGTGTGAATGGGCGTACCTTCGTTGAAGGTTGTGCGTCATATCTGGCAACTCGGCACGTAAAAATCTGCTGCCAATCATTAGCTGACCGGGGTTCCGCTGTGGCGACCCCTAACCGGGGAAAGCCGAAAGATGCAACAACATGTATCCCCTCACTGTTTCTTTGTGAATTGCTTATACAGTCTCTCCTCAATCCTTTCTAACCTCCTCTGATTCTTATCAACAATAAGCGCTTTCGTCTGCTGCAAGGCAAACTTCCTCAGATAAAATCCCACTGGTACAGATACTTTTTATATATGCAAAGACCCTTCCCTTCAATTATTCAATCAAACAATTAGACATTTTAAAAAGTAATTAAAAGTGATTAAAAATGCATGAATCTCCACGTGAATAAAGCCCAACAAGTTTGTTCCCTTTACAATTGGTATATTCACATTTAACACAACCACATGCACCAAATTTGTATGAAGTGTGCATAGGTTCATGTTCTCATATTAAATTTTCACAAATATTTAGATTGATTACATATTAGAACAGATTTATAATTTATTTAATTTATTTATATATTACATGTACAAGCATTAAGAACATGAACCTATGCACACTTCATACAAATTTGCTGTATCTGGTTGTGTTAAATGCGAATATACCAATTGTAAAGGGAACAAACTTGTTGGGCTTTATTCACGTGGAGATTCATGCATTTTTAATCACTTTTAATTACTTTTTAAAATGTCTAATTGTTTGATTGAATAATTGAAGGGAAGGGTCTTTGCATATATAAAAAGTATCTGTACCAGTGGGATTTTATCTGAGGAAGTTTGCCTTGCAGCAGACGAAAGCGCTTATTGTTGACCTGGATTTTCATTAAAAGAATTGGCTCTAACTGGTGGAACGGAGATTTCATTTCATAGTTTCTTTGGACATTTCTTGGCTCCTCTGATTCTTAGTTATTATGTAATATTTTAAATTGGGTACTAATTATTCCTTTTTTAACATCGGCTTCTGTTTAGATTCCAGTAAAAACTCTACCACTGCTGGTCTTTCACTTAGGATCCCCCCTATTTCTTTCTCTTTTTCTATGCCTTTCCTATCAAGGATTGATATTGGAGTAATCTCTAGCCTGCACTCCAAATAAATTTGTGGCCTCTTCCCATTCTGTTACCTTTCCCTCTCTAATTATTTGCTCCCAATACTTTGATTTGTCAGTTTTCTCCAACAAATTCCAGCCCCCTCTTGCCTGTTGTCTGTATTCCTAATTGCAGTCATTTCTATTGGCAGAATCTCCTGTCTTCATTGCCGTGTTGACTTGGTTCTTAAAATACTTTCTGCTACTTTATAAATATACTCTGTATAGTTATTATTCTCCTTGAGGATCTGCTTCCAAAATCACACAGTCCTTGTTTCTTGAGCTTCCCCCTGTTTCGTCATCATCCCCTTCCATTTTGAATTCTAGGTTTCTGTTTGCGCTGTGTATGGGAGTCTTAACTCTGTAGCTCTGAAATACCCCTTCAAATCAGGTAATCCCAAACCGACTTGTTCTATTGGAACAATCAGTTTATCCCACTTGACACTTGCCATCTTCCCCTCCCAGATAAAATCCTTCAGCTCTTTATTAATTGCTATGTGTAGCTTCTCCTCTGGTTGATAAAAATGTCTGACCTGTGTATAAAACTAAAGGGACTAAAAACATTTTAACTATGTTTATGTTGCTGTCATTATCCATATAACAAAGCTTCCAGTTTCTCAGTTTTTGTCATCTTTTGGCTGTTCCCATCAGGGGTTGCCACAGTGGATCACCTATTTCTATTTTTTCCTGTCCTCTGCATCTTACTCTGTCACACCAACCACCTGCATGTGCTTTCTCAGCACATCCATAAACCTTATCTTAGGCCTTCCTCTTTTCCTCTTGCGTGACAGCTCCATCATTAGCATCCTTTTCCCAATATACCCATCTTCCCTCCTCAGCACATGTCCATACCAACTCAATCTTGCCTCTCTAGCTTTGTCTCCAAACTGTCCAACTTGAGCTGACCCTCTAATATACTGATTCCTAATCTGTCCATCCTTGTCACACCCAATGCAAATCTTAACATCTTTAACTCTGAAACCTCCAGCTCTGACTCCTATCTTTTTTTCATTGCCACTGTCTCCAACCCATATAACATAGCCAGTCTCACTACCCTCTTGTAGACCTTCCCTTTCACTGTTACTGGTACCAGTCTGTCACAAATCACTCCTGACACTCTGCTCCACCCTGCCTGTACTCTCTTCTTCACCTCTCTTCCACGCTTACCATTACTCTGAATTGTTGAGCCCAAGTATTTGAACTCGTCCACCTTTGCCAGCTGTAGTCCCTGCATCCTCACCATTCCTCTGTCCTCCCTCTCATTCATACATACATATTCTGTCTTAGTCCTGCTGACCTTCATTCCTCTTCTCTCTAGGGCATATCTCCATTTGTCCAGGGTCTCCTTGACCTGTTCCCTGCAAATCACAATGTTATCCACAAATATTGTAGTCCATAGGGACTCCTGTCTGATCTTGTCTGTCAACCTGTCCATCAGCATTGCAAATAAGAAAGGAGTCAGAGCTGATCCTTGATGTAATCCCACCTCCACCTTGAACACATCTGTAACTCCTACCGCAGACCTGACCACTGTCACACTACCCTCGTACATATCCTGTACCACTGTTTCATACTTCTGTGTCACTTCCAACTTCCTCATACAATACCACAACTCCTCTCTAGACACCTGGTCATATGCTTTTTCGAAGTCCACAAAGATGCAGTGCATCTCCTTCTGACCTTTTCTATACTTCTCCATCAGAGCAAACATTGCATCTGTAGTGCTGTTTCTCAGCAAGAAATCATACTTCTGCTCACTAAAAATCACCTGCCTTCTTAACCTAGCTTCCACTTCTCTTTCCCATAACTTCATGCTGTGACTGATCAATTTTATCCCTCTGTAGTTACTACAGCTCTGCACAATCACTCTCCTAAAATCAGTACCAAAACAATTCTTCTCCACTCCTCAGGCATCCTCTCACTTTTCAAGATTTCATTAAATAATCTGGTTAAAAACTCCACTGCCATTTCACCTAAACACCTCCATGCTTCCACAGGTATGTCATCTGGATCAACGGCCTTTCCAGTCTTCATCCACTTCATAGCTGCCCTTACTTACTACTTGTTAATCCATGCATTTCGTGATTCACTATCCCCACATCATCACAACCTTGTCTGCCGTTCTCTTCATTCATCAGCCCCTGAAAATACTCTCTCCATCTGTTCAACACACTCCTCGCTTGTGAATAGGTTTCCCTTGTTATCCTTTATCACCCTTACATGCTGCACATCTTTTCCATCTCGGTCCCTCTGTCTAGCCAATTGGTACAGGTCCTCTTCTCCCTCCTTAGTGACCAACGTTTCATACAACTCTATATACGCCTTATCCTTGGCCTTCGCCACCTCCCTCTTTGCCATACGCCTCATCCCATTATACCCCGGTCTACTTGCTTCATCTCTCTGACAGTCTCACTACTTCTTCACCAACCTCTTTCTCTGTATACTATCCTGTACTTCCTTGTTCCGCCATCAAGTCTCCTTGTCCTCCTTCCTCTGTTCAGATGTCACACCAAGCACCTTTCTAGCTGTCTTCCTGACCTGCTGTGCTGTAGTTACCCAGCTATTCGGTAACTGTTCACCGCCACCCATTGCCTGTCTTAATTATTCCCTGAACTCCACCTCACAATTATCCTTTGTATTATCTTTTGTTTAGTCTCTTTTCACATATAGTTAGCTGCCACACCAAATCCTTTTTAATCCATACTCCTAAATACTTCATTTTATCATGTCCCCATAAATATGGATATTGCTGAACCAATTTGTTGTTGCCTTTGTTTTAGCTTCATTCATTTTGTATCCTGAAAATATTTTAAACTGCCTAAAGATGTTCCACAACACTGAAATGGCCTTTTCTGATTTTATCAGATATAAAATATCTGCAGACAGAGACAGCTTTTCTTGACTATCATACCAATTATATCCTTGAATTTGTGAGTCCCTTGTTTTCTTTGCCAGTGGTTCTAAATATAATGCAAATAAAGGGGAAAGCGGATACCCCAGCCTGGTTCCTCTGTTCAGACATTTTCAGAGAGGAACTCAATCACTTTAATTTTCACCTCTGATTCCTCGTGTACCATCTTAATCAACCTTGTATGTTCTGGAATTTTCTGTAGAATGCCAGCAGGAAACTGAGAACAAAGAATGTGCCCTCAGTTCTGAAGAAAATGATCTAAGGGAGGAGTTGCTTGATTTAATAGAGATGCATAGACATATTAAGATTGATGAAGGAAATAGATTACAGAAAGTCAATGACCCAAAATTTTAGAAGTCTGATGAAATAAATACACACAGTAATCAAGACTTATCAGAAATTCATGTGATATAACAGAAATATGGTATATTGCTTTGCAGCTAAATTAATAGATAACGTCTTGCCATAAAAACATAAGGCAATAAAGGAAGGGAAGAAATCAAATGCCATCCTAGACGTGTCACTGTTAAGGTACAGAAGACAGAGCAGATCAACAAAAGCACTTAGAAAGATAGATATGATAAAAGCAATGTGCAGTATCAGAGCAGACTGGGATCTATTGTACACTATTGCAAAAAATAAACTGTCACAACAGGCAGAAAAAATTAGAAGATTTGCAGATAAATATAAAAGAAAAGTGCAAAATAAGCAAGTTTTATAGAGAATTGGGAAAGAAAGCAAAAGGAATAGAAGCACTGCCAAAAAAAGAAATGACACATTTTGAAGAAATATATATGAAAACCTGTGGGACATAACATAGAGGAGGGTGTATAATAGAAAGAAGAAGTTCAAGTGTACAGAATTTGAAATGGAATGAAATAACAGCCAGACAGATTGAAACAAAATTAAGAAAAGCCTTTGGAAAACCCTAGGCCCAGATGCCGCATCTAACTTCTAGTTAGAACTATTTTACATCTTTACACGAAGATTTAACCCGGATTAAGAACTACTTGTATGCGCATCCCAAACGGAGACCAACCTGGTTAACAACAGTAAAACTATAAACCATTGACTTGCCTTTCAATGATGTATTAACAATACACTGGAATTGATGCCCACAGAGTTTATAGTCATTTGGAAGGAAGCTCAGTTATGACAGTAGAACAAAAGGTTAACAAAAGAAAGTCATATGGAACAAAGGATCATGTGTTGTTTAAATGATATCATAATGGAGAATTGTAAAAAGAGAAGACTCTGTGTGGCATGGATAGAGTGCAAAAATGCATTTGACAATTATCCCACATTCATGGATAAAGGAGTGCTTACAGTTGTATAAGATGCACCCTACATCGATTGATTACATTAAGGTAGCCATGAAACAGTGGCAAACCACTTTGCAGCCAAGCCATGGTAAAGGACATGTTATTATCTCGGGGATAAAAATTTAAAGGGGGTATTCCATGGTGATGCTTTGTCACCACTGCTCTTTTGTCTTGCCCTTAATCCATTAAACTGTCTACTTAACGGATTAGGTCATGATTACAATTTGGCTCCTTATAAAGAACAAAATGAAAAAGTTCTCATCGTCTTTTTGTGGATTATTTAAAACTGTATAGTTCATCAAATGAGGAACTGAAAGCACAACTGGAAGTGGTTATCACTTTATCAGGTGATATAAGAATGTCATTTGGTCTTGATAAATGTGCAAAAGCAACATTTAAAGCAGGAAAGCTGCACCACCAAGAAAATATCAGTCTGGAACAGGAATATAATATAAAGGAACTACAGCAGAGGGAATGTATAAATGTTTAGGAATTGATTGATTGACAATAAAACATCAACAAATGCAAATAAACTCAGTAAGGGATATTTTAGAAGACTAAAGTTAATATTGAAAACAGCTCTAACATGTAGGAACAAAGTACAAGCTATAAACCAATTTGTTCCTCCTTGTCTAATTTAATTTATGGGTGATTGACTGGCCCTAAAAAGTATTGGATCAGTTGGACAGGAAAACAAGAAAAAAATGCTTCACTGTTATCAAATGTATAAAAATCATTGTATACCAAGGTTTATATATTCCTTTTTCTGAAGGAGGTATGGGCCTCCTCCAAATTGTTTACATGTATAGATCTGGAATTTTAGGATTGCATACATATCTGTTGACCTCATCAGATCCAAACATAGCGAAAATTTTAAAACCTAGAGGAAATTCTAACACAACTTTCCAGCTTAGGTTAGCAGAAGCTTATTTGTGTTGAGTGGGAATGGAAATTCAACCAGAAGCAGACAAAAACAGACCACAACTAAATGGTGCCAAAAAAGAATACAAGGAGAGAAGGAAAGAAATCTGGAAAAGGTGTAAATATAGTTGCAAGTACAGAAAACTCCTGGAACAACCTTGCGTCAATCAGGATCTTATGTAGGAATGGTTAAGGAGAGGTGAACTTAAATCAAAAGATGAAAGCTTAATGTTAGCAGCCCAGGATATTGTACTATGTGCACATAGGCTTAGAAAGTCCATTTAACTTTTGGGAAAAAGACAAATGCATGTTCTCTAAAGCAGAACTGAAAATAGTCTCATCTTGTTGCTTGGTTGGTACTCTAATGGCAGAGGGTCTGCATACTGAAAGGCATAATAATGTGGCAAGACTGTTGCATTGGATATGGTGCAAGCATTACAATGAGAAGCATTGGAAACATGAGCCACTGTAGAGAATGATGAAGTTTATATCACATGGGATCACCCATTATTGACAGTTCAAAAAATAGATGTAAAAACAGATTTACTAGTCCATGAAAAGAAGATACAAGTAACATTGATCATTGACATTGCTGCACCCAGTGATTGCAGTGGCTTAAGTGCAGAGACACAAAGTCATAAATTACCAGAATTTGCAGGCAGAAATGAGGGCAATGTGAAAGAGAGATACTCCGACAGTTCCAATAGTAGTGGGATCAATTGGTCATATAAAAAAGAATTTACAGTTGTATTTAGATATGCTACTAATACATCTAACTCCATATGTATTGCAGGAGTCGTCAATTCCAGGCACATTGTAGGTGCTGCAAAGTGCGCTTTTGGCTAACATCAAAGATTAAAGTTAATGAAATTAGTATGGTTTCAGTCATACTTTGATTTAGGAGTGGGTTCATTCCCGTCATGGTGCTAGAAGCCCAAAAGACTTTGCGAAATTACACCGAGTGTCTATGCAAGTGCTACTGCATGCATATTACTACTCAAACTTTTAACACACAGATTTATAGCTATCCTGATGGTCCCCATCAGAGTATAGCAAGATGGCTGGCATTTGGCTCGCTGTATTTTTTCTTTTTTGGGGGGAGGGGGGTGGAGAAGACGGTGTCTGCTGTCTCCAGGATGACTGGTCCGCAGTTTTCAGTCCTTAGTTCACTGGCTGTCTGTCTAGTTCTCAAGGTGGTAAATAAACTTTGGTTTCCAGCAGCATAGGCTATGATCTTTTCTTGATCATTGATTCTGCCTAAATTAAGAATTTTTATGTATTGTATAGAGTGTTGTAATTATGCTTCAGTATCAGGGGAAAATATTGCTTGTTAAGCATATTTCTTTACATCAGAAAGCTGCTTAACAAGCTGTTTGTTAGGCACCCCTAAGTACTGTTCGGCTTATACCTCATGCAAGGGATGAACAGTGTACAGTGGCAGACAGCCAAGAAGAGCAACAGAAGATAAAACCCCTTGAAAAGCTGTTAAAACTTCACTCTTCCACATTTACAAACAAAAGGCAGAGTAAAGAGCTTGACTTGTTTTTAATAGGTTAATAGATTAGTATTAGGCTAACTGCCCTTATTGACCATGTTAAGCCTAGCCAATTATCCCATGTGAGAATCCAGCCCTGTATCTTGTGTCTGTAAGGTATACACCTTGACCATTATGCCAGCCTCCCACCTTTTGATAGGTGTTTACTATGCTAACGACTACAAGGGCCTTTTAAAGCCTAGCCATGCATCTCAAATCTTTGACTCTGATGCCCTTTGTAAGTGTAAGCACGGGCCTGGGAGATGAACAATTTACAGGTTACCTGTTTGCATCAGAGACGTGGATGCCAAACCAGAGATGAATTTCCGGTTTCCCATCCAGTTGTTCAGGTTGCACTTGAATTGGATTAGGGAGGAAGTCTGCTTCACATGGATGAGGAAGCCTGTTCCATAGATGGGGTAGTCTCTGGAATACATACCTCTCTCTCCAGCAGGTCCTATTTATATCACAGGCAAGGTTCAAGTCTTTAGAACGGGTAATTCTAGTACTGTTTGTTTTGTGGATATGCAGGAGATCCATCAGAGTGGGGTCTGACAATACTCTGTATTCGTGGCATAGATCTCCCCTCAAAAGCCTGTAGGAGGCTGAATACAGGGATAGGGGCATGCGGCAGTCTGCATAGGACATATTACTTACGCCCTGTATTCTTTTAGTGAGAAATCTCTATGGATGTTCCAGTTGTTGAATATGCCTGGTTAGGTACATACCAAAGGGGGCATTGTACTCAATGATAGGTCTGAGTGCCGAATACAGTGGAACAATGACTTTCTTGGACTTAGATGCCATACCTTTGTAAATTGCTCAGCATAGAATGATTTCCTCACCAATGTAGACATGTGATGATCAAAGGCTAGATTACTATCTATGTGTGTCCCTAAGTCCCTGGGTTGAGTTGTCAATGTGATAGCTACCAGGGATGAATGACTTACCAAAGGATACTGTTATGCATTTCGTGGCATTTAGTTTTAGTCCATGACTCTGACACCTATTGTTTCTGTCAGCAGATCCTGGAGAACATTTGTGTCAGTGTGAGATTCAATGACGGCTCCTAATTTGCAATCATCTGCAAATTTAGTCAGCTAGAGGTCACTGACATTGGCCTTGACTTCTGAGAAGTAAATGCCAAACAGGAGTGGTCCAAGGACTAATCCCTGAGGGACTCCACTTGTGACTGACATCTTTGTAGAGGTGGACTCCCCAATTCTAACTTCCTGGATCGTGTCTGTGAGCCAGTTGGCCATCCACTGAGTGACATATGGGTTTGTTCTGATGAAACATTTCTTTCATCGGAGGGATACTTAATTTCTGCCTGCTGCTGTATGGCTGTGCCAAAGTGTTTTACCAGTTTCAAAGGCTTTTAAAACTGGAAAAACACTTAGTGCTTCTACAATTTTTTCTGTAACTGATAGCACGTGGAGCAAATAAAGCTACATGCACTGTAAAGAATTACGATTCTGTCATATTGCTCATAAACCTTTTTTTTTTTTGTGGTCTTGACATGGATAAGATTTACCTCTCGAGCTTTGCACTTGAGGTGAGTACCTTGTCATCGACATCTTGAACATATAATAAAGGTTATGATCAGTAACCCAATCATCTTTTTTATATGGTGTTCACCTGTAAAGTAACTGATGTAAACTGACAAATTGCCTAGTGCATGACACTCCATGCACTTTGTCAGGGTTCCACACCAAGATATAGCATGACTTGACTCTGCCTGTTATACCACTGCATGAATGTTTTGACATGGGACTGCTGCTGCTCACTAAATATCTTACCCACTGCAGAGCATAGTGTTCTTTACAGTTTCTTAGTGCACATACCAGTGTGCACAGCCTGTTCTTGCTGTCACTATCCATCTGTGTAGAGATATTTGGAAAGTGCCAACGTAACAAGTGACGTGCAGAGCGCATAGCCTGCCCCTACTGTGCCCTTTAACCTTAGATGAAATATTTTGGTAGTGCACACACTGCAAATGAAATGCAGCACACACACTGTTCATCACTTTGGGCACTTACTCACGATTCAGTCCACCAAAGTCCTGTTTTATCCATGAAGCTCATTTTTCAAATCTTATCTTGTACAACCCATGCAACATCAGACCTTACTGTGCATATTGCATTTCATTTTGCAGTATATCTGGCACAATATTTCAGATCTTTCATCATCACACAGATGTCTACTTGGTATTATTGTGAATATGTGGATCTCCCTTTTAATATCTGAATTACAGATCACCCCACCATTTGCCCTTCCACTTGTGAGTATATCACATCAGGTTGCAGTCCACTACTAAGGCTCTGTAGAGTTTGCAGTGTACTAAGCATGCTTAGTAAGAAATACATTTTGTGAACT